>NC_090023.1:61133865-61433865 GCF_037176765.1 Anolis sagrei | reverse complement strand
TACCTTTCATGGTCTCCAGAAGTATGTAAGGTTACTCACCAATTTATTTATTTATCTATTATTTATTCTGGTTTTATCCCGCCTTTTTCTACCCCAAAGGGGACTCAAGGTTACTTTGCATATGGCAACTATTCAAAGCCTTTGAACAACAAATAGTTAGAATACACTTAAGTTAAAAATTAAAAACAGCAGTTCAAAAACCCACACAAGCCTATGCTGGTTAAAGGGGGTTTAAATAATTTCTGATGCCTCCTTTCTTCTGTGTGGTACTATGAAATTCACACCTGTGGTATTTCCCTGCGTCCACGCAGCTGACTCGGATCTTTCTTGAAAGCTTTTCCTAATTAGGGACTCCAGCCCCGCCCATCTACTCCTAATAAAGCCAGGCAGCGGGGCTTGGAGCCTTAGTTCCTTTTGTCCGCGAAAGCAGCAACAACTCGGTGTTCTCTCCTAAAACAACTATTGGTTTGACTCAAGGACTCCAGTTGACTACTCTAACAGACAGAAATTCCAACTTGTGTTCTGGGACCTTTGTTTATCCTATTCAGGCCAGTATGGCATTTTCTTCAACTTTCAAATGTATGGCTTATGGGGGGAAGTTGCTCCAGGGTGACTCCCACCCCCTTTGTGTTTCTTGCTAGTTGGAGGACAAACCCACTCCCTCCCTCTAAATAAATAAAAAAAGTGCCGTGTCCTCTGAGGCGCAGGCTTTTTTGCCTTTGGCAATGGGCAGTAACTTACCTTCTTTTTCTTCTGTTCCCCTCGCTCAGAAAGCAGGAGGGAAGAAGACTTTTAAACAGCCTACCACCCCTTTACAGAACCAGGAACTGGTAGAGCTTGTGGCAGCAAAATGCCACTGTGGCTTGGTGCCAATAACTTTGTTTTGGGTTGCAGCCACACCTCTCACCTGTTTCTGTTTTTGGAGGACAGCTTGCTCTCACTGCCCATGCTTTCCCTGCCCCATTTATCCCAGCAGGCAGTGGACACTGCAACGATCCCTGCCATGCTTTTGCCCCCCTCAGGGGAGGGGAGGCTCAAGGCAGCCATGCCACCTGTGTGAGTGATGGCTAGCCAAGGCTTTGGGTCTAAGCCCATGGAATATAACTCCTTGGAGGGGCCTTCGGGCTACCACCCTCCCTCTGCATCATGCCGCCTGGGAACTTCAGTGACGGCTCAGAATGTAAGTACTGTGTCTTTTGGGCCCCATCTGCCGCTTGGCCCATGCCTCAACAGGTAGGTTGCTACTATTTTGATTAGGCACAAACTGCACCCTCCTTTCCTTCTCAAGGATTTGGAGTCCCTTCTTTTGGTTTTCAGGAGTTTAATAAGACCTTTTCCATTGACTGGTTCCTTTCAGCTGCAACCAGTCAATGAGTCTGATGTAGATTCTGACTCCTATGAGTAGCAGATTTCTCCTACTCTTGAGGAGGACTTTTCCATCCCAGCTTCCATAGGGGATGTGTTACCTAATTTTTCCTCCCTGATTGCTTAGAGGATCTGCTTTTCTCAGTTGAGCAACAGCAGAAACAAGCTCCAAGTACAGTTCTCCCAGCACTTCCATACTTGCTTAAGCTTGGAGAAAAACAAAAGGCAACTCCTGTATCTGTGTCTGGAATTTCTAAGTTTCTAAATGCACTTTACAGCATAGGCACCTCTTCAGCAGAGTGGTTAGTTAAGCCTACTAAACTGAACTTTATTGTGGTCCAAGTTGTTTAATCCAAGAAAGCTAAGGCACCTCAAGTCAGTCCACTGTGATAAGAAGATCCACCCCACTGCTAGCCTACTCACTTGCATGATTCATTACCATGCTTGTATGGCAGCCTATCAGGTGCTCTTGTGGCATAGCTCAGCACCTTATTTGGATCTCCTTCCCCTACAACATCAACAGATCCCAAGGGCTTTCTGTCAGTAAGCTCTCACCTTAGCTTCTCATCAGAAAGCTATGGCTAAGCACAGCACCGATACAGTACTAAAGGTGTTTGTTGCTGTTGCAGCAGCCATCCACCAGAATGGTTGGCTGAGATCCTCTACCCTCTCCAAAGAAGGCAGAGCAATGGTAGAATAACTGCCCATGGCAGAACATAGTCTGTTTCATCCTGATACAGACCCTCACTTCCAAAGTACGCACAAGATTTGACAGGCTGCTTCTAAGTTTGGCCAGCCCCTCAGCTTAATTATCATCAACCTTCATGACCTGTTTCCTTCAGTCCTCAGCAGGGCCAGAACTCTAGGGCCTCTGTAGCTGGGAGACTTAATTTTTCCACCAGGGGTGACAACAAACTAAAGGGAAAGAAGAAGATCAGGGCCAACAGTGTTTTTAGCATGCATTTTCTCTTCTTTAATAGCCTCCAACCCTTCAGCTCCAGTTTTTGGAGCTCCACCTCATCATTTTTAGATGCATGGCATTAGATCTCTTCTCATTCATGGGTGTTGGAGATTACAGAGCATGTTTATGCAATTGAATTTCTCAACCTGTCCCCAGTAGGGACTCTACGGGCCACTCCTCCTCCTGTGTTATAGCAGGAGGTAATTACTTTGTTTCAAAAAGGAGCAGTAGCTTCTTTACATCTTTCTATGTTTCCTTCTTTTCCCTTTTCCCCAAATACTTTTTGGTTTCCAAGAAAGGCAGTGGGCTTTGGCCAGTTTTGGACTTTAGAGGACTTTATGCATATATTGCATATTGCAAATTTCAGATGTTGTCATTACCAACCATCCTCCCTCTGTTATCCAGCAAGACATGGTTCAGTAGCATTGATTTGAAGGATGCCTATTTTCATGTTGTGATTAGACCACAATAGGGTAGATTTTTGTCACTTTTTACTAGCAGTCAGGCCTTTTCATTTCAAGTTCTTCATTATGGTATCTCCACAGCTCCACAGGTATTACTAAGGAGATGGCTGTATGCCGGCTCATCCCTGGGTGCACCGGGTAATAGTTTACCCCTATATTGATGGCTGGTTGTTGGTGCACAGTCCTGTGAGTATCTACAGAGGAACATTCACTTTGTCTTTATAGCAGAAGCTTGGTCTTTTTATCAACAAGGTAAAATCTCTTCTTCAGCCTATCCAAACAACCAGTTCATTGGGCCTGTATTGGACTCTTGGCATGCAAGGACCTACTTGCTAGAAGACAGGTTTCTGAATCTGCATTCATTAGCTCTTTGAGTCTGGCAGAAGCCATACATCCATGCCAGGGATGTCCAGTGCCTTTTGGGACACATGGCATTCACCACAGCTGCCACTCCTTTCTCCTGTTTGCACCTTCGGCCTCTCCAGAATTGGTTTCTTCGGGCACTTCATCCCATGCAGGATGAGCCCAATTAATGTCTCATTGTCCCTTTAGCCATCCACAGGTCTCTCAAATAGTGGACTCATCGCTCCAATCTCTGTGTGGGCGATGTTAGCAACAGACACTTTCCTCTCAGTGTGGTGAGCTCACCTCAAGGGTCACACCATCCATGGTCCTTGGGCGGCCATAGAGGGCATAGAGCACATCAACTATTTGGAGTTACTCGCAGTAGGAATGGCACTGCACCTTATCTGTAATTTGCTCATGGACAGTATTGTCCAGCTTACCACCACTACCACGATTGTGATTTGCTTGCCCTCATCATCAGAATCTGGGACTGGTATACCATAACCATCAGTGCCATTCATCAAGAACTCTCTTGCTGGCTCCCTCAGTCAGACAGTTTATACTGACCACTAATGGTCCCTTCATCCTTCCCAGGCATGGGACCTTCTTGATGTGCGGAGGGCTCTTGCTTTTTATGTCCACCGCACAGCTCCATTACGGAAGTCACTATGACTTTTTGGTAAGTACCGTAGGGATACTGTGGGCCTTCCTGTTTCTACCCAGAGGTGGCGGCCTGGATAGTTGCAGCTATCCGACTAGCTTATGAAATGGCAGGACTGGATGTACCTGTTCAGATCCATGCTCATTCCACTAGAGCATTGGCAGCCTCCATGGCTTTTTTGCACGGTGTGCCTCTGGATGATATCTGTTGGGTGGCCATATGGTCAACACCGCATACTTTTGTCTCCCATTATAAATTGGATTTAGCTGCCAAGAAGGAGACGGCTTTTGGGAGAGCAGTACTTTTTTCTGCACTAGCATGACACCCACCATCCGTGGGACTACTCGCTAGTCTACCACAGGTGTGGATTTCACAGTACCACGCAGAAGAAAGTAAGGTTGCTTACCTGTAACCATATTTCTTCTAGTGGTTAACTGTGAAATTCACACAACCCGCCCATCCTCCCCACATTCTGTCATGCCTTTTATCTCCGACTGTCTTTCGCAGTACGGAACTAAGGCTCCAAGCCCCGCTGCCTGGCTTTATTAGGAGTAGATGGGCGGGGCTGGAGTCCCTAATTAGGAAAAGCTTTCAAGAAAGATCCGAGTCAGCTGCGTGGACGCAGGAACATACCACAGGTGTGAATTTCACAGTTAACCACTAGAAGAAACATGGTTACAGGTAAGCAACCTTACTTTTCCTCCTCTCCCACAGGAGGAACCATTGATATAGATAGTATATATGAGCAAACATGTGCATGAACAAACACAGAGGGTTATGCATCATTTAACATTAAGGAATTCTTGAAGTTCCTTTTTTTACCAAATCAAAACCACACTTTTCAAAATGTCACTTTCTTTTTGAGGAGAGCTCTTCTGTTTTGGCAGTCCATGTGGCCCCTAAAAAGTGCCAGAATATTTGCTCATGGACTTGCTTTAGTTGTTCACCTCTCACAATTTCATCACAGTGTCTATCCACTTTAAATGCTGTTGCTGCCTCCTGCATCATTCTGGGGTTTGTAGTTTAGAAAGGGGCTATTAAACTGCTCAGACAGAGAGGTCCTGGACCTCACTGAATTACAAATCCCAGAATTCTGCAGGAGGTAGCCACAGCATTGAAAGTGGATAGACGCATTAGTGTGATGAGGTCCTTAGGAGCGTTTCATGTAGCATGCATATCTCCATTGTGCTAGCCATCAGCTTTAACTTCACTACCAGTTTTAGCAGGCATTAGTTCTACTAGATGTCATCAAATCAATACTAACAGAGGAATCAATAAATCCATAAATACCTTCTGCTGAACACTTCTAAGAATGAATTCACCAATGCATAGAAACTTGTCCTCTGACTATGATTGTACTGAGACCTTAAAAACAATAAACTGACATTTCCCCATTCACATAGATTATATTCTTCAAGATTTCAGTTCATGCCTCCCGCTAATGTTCTCATTGGTTAGGTGCTATATATACCACATATATGTGTTCCATCACTTCAGGTACTCCAGCAGATAATGCCATGCTCAACATAGTGTACACAAAGAGGGTTTGCTGTTGCTTGACTACTCTTGTTTAGTCAAAATTAAATCAACCAACCTTGGCCTTCTGGAGAGGCTTTAGTCTTCAGAAGTACATAAAGAAGTCCAGAAGGGCAAAGTAATAATAATAATAATAATAATAATAATAATAATGCTTTATTTCTAGACTGGCGTCTTGTCCCAAAAGGACTGAGGGCGGTTTGCATACCTATACAAAGGCAAACATTCCAAGTAGTTTACAGATTACTGGGTTATCCCAAAAGCAAACTTGCAGTATAGATACAATTAAAATGTATAATTCCTTTGGAAACAAAGCTATAACCAAAGCTTTTTCACTACCAGTCCAAAGTGTGTAAAAAAATTTAAGCAACTGTCAAGGTGGATTTTGTGCTGTACCTCTAACTTTTAAATCAAAATTGGCAGGAACAGTAAATTAATTAATCCCGAATTACAATGGAACTGCTAAGAAAGTACCTGTGACATTCAAATTAATACCAAAAGTGCATCTGATGATTAATGTTAGTACAATGAATACAGGAGAAATTAATAAAGATTAGACCAATTATTACAAAGTGTCACCCACTAGAGATAGTTCACTGCAAAATATGATGTATACCATGAAAAAGGGTAATCTCTTTCCCCTAGAAAAATCGTGTTAATAGAATGATAAAGATCTGGTAGAAAATTGAATCACCTGGAAAAGTGCTTCTAGTCACTTCTTCTAAGATGCAGATACCTACGTTCCCAGTATTTAAAATGGCCTTTATGGCTTAACAAGCACATATTGTAGGTGTAGTGATGTGATGTACATGGTCAGCTTTTGATTGGCTACAGGGTGATGGTGAGCAAAGACATTTGTTTGGCAATCACATGTGCACTTATTTGGGAGTAAGTCCTACTTAACTCAATTAACATATGTTCAAGTAAATAGCCATAGAATTATACTGTAGGTTCCTTAATTATAAAGTACTAAGAATGGCATTCCACAAGATGGTAGAACATCTAGTTTTTGAATGCATGCATGCATGCATCATCCATTACACATTTTTTATTATTAATAAAATACAAAATCACTCAGACCTCTATTTGCATGGGGGAATACGTTCCTGGACATATATAGAAATGCAAAATCATAGATAGTAGTCAACCTTGTTGAAATGAACAATCTTTGGTGGAAGCCTACAAAAGAACTATGCTGGGGGACCAAAAAAATGCCTAGAAAGGACATCTCTCTACCATTTCTAGGTCCTTCAGCACGACTGTAGTCAGTTTCCAGTGAAAACATGCCATAGACTCGCACTGGATGACCTAGAAAATGTCTACATATTACATATTTTTGGGGATATGTGTATGTGAAACCATGGATACCAATCCAGCAAAGACAGGGATTGTACAGTATTTCATCTTGGCCTATATCACACTGTCTCAAGTAAACTTAATTTAATAGCTTGAAACAATGGAAAATTTAAAACAATAATTAATTTAAATAATTTAAACTGACTGAAACTATATTTAGCAATTTAAAGAGGCCAAAAAGATCAAAATTAGTTATGCATTCTATTGCAAAGGAAATATTGCACCGAAGAAGTATTTATTTATTTCGTATCAAAAGCATTGCATAAATTAGTATAAAACTGATAAAAATGGAAGGAGCACAAGCCGCTAAATATTTTTTTTACTAAAACTGGGCAACAGCAATTGCATTGTCTATAGCCTCCAACAATTCTTCCTCTGGACATGGACAAGCACACAGGTGCAGAGTTGTTTGTTCTGCTCCACAGTCGCACAAAGTGGGGGATTTTTTTAGGTAGTGCAATTTTGCCAGATTGTCTTTTGATCTGCCCACTCTGCTTCTGAGTGTGTTCAGGGACTTCCAAGTTGCCCATTCTTGGTTTGCCCCTGGAGGGGGGGCATCCAATTGGGATTTCCTGGTTTAGCTGGCCAGAGGAATACTCTTGCTGTTGCTGGGGAAACGTTAAGAGGAGTGGTGATTCTCAGGAAGCTTTTCCTTGATTTGAGTCTACTGGGAGGAGGCTGATAGCCATGCAATGGATGGCTTTCACAATGTTCAACCTTATTTCTCTCACAGTTAGCAGCAACTTTCTGTTTCACATGGGGGGGGGGGCAATGCCAGCTAGTTTGTAGAGTTTATCAACAGCTGTAGGTTTAAGACATCCTGTGATTATTCTGCATATTTCCTCCAATGCTATGTTCACCTGCTTCATGTGGGCAAACTTGTGCCAAACAGGGCAGGCATATTCGGCAGTAGAGTAAGACAAGGCCAGGGCTGACGTTCTTACTAATTTTGTGTCTGCACCTTATGTGCTGATGGTAAGTTTCCACAGGATGTTATTCCATACAGTTACTTTGTGCTTGGTGTTCATGCAGAGTTTCCTATACGTTAGTTTTCAATCTAAGGTGACACTAAGATATTTAGGGTGGAAACAATGTTCAAGCTCTTGACCTTCCTAGGTAGCTTTCAATTTCCTGTTGGCTTCACAGTTCCATAGGTGGAAAGCACACACTTGTGTTTTGGCAGGGTTAGGCTTCAGATGGTTATCTTTATACTGAAGAAACACATGTTCTGACATTTGCACAAAACCCATTCACTCCGCTTTTCTAACTTTATCTTGTTGTCTGTAGTTGATTTCTTTTCATCAGCCTGAAACATTTGAAAATTTAAAATGCAATTAAAATCATAACTAGACACTCACAAACCAAATACAGTAAAACAATTAATAAAATCATCCATAAAGGAAAAGAGCATCTATATTTCAAACACATGTATAAATATTTTCTGTAACTGGTGCCTAAAGGACTTGCATGATATAATGCTTGAGATTATTTATTTATTTATCGTGTCAGGAGCAACCAGACAGTTGTATTACATTTTTAACAAAACAAACAAACAGATAAAACGCAAAGTTTGCAAACTTGGTAGTTGATTAAATGTCTTTTGACCAGTAGCTGGCCACTTGGAGTGCTTCTGGTGTTGCTGCAAGAAGGTCCTCCATTGTGCATGTGGCAGGGCTCAGGTTGCATTGCAGCAGGTGGTCAGTGGTTTGCTCTTCTCCACACTCCACACTTGACATAGTAGAATGAAACTTTCTACCTGATCCCCTTTGTAGTAACAAAAATTGTACAGACAAAACAATTACAGAATGGTTCTTTCAACTAGTTTCACTGATATTCCCTGAGGCAAATTTAAAATCATATCATCAACATCATCCCTATTTCTACAAAAACCTAGACTCAAAGGCAGCTTACAAATGAAAGCAAATACAGCATAGCTCAACTAAACAGAAGATTAACATAAAATGTAATTAAATTGTCAGTAACATTAACAACAATTTGGAGCACACAATTAAAACAGGACATTAAAAGCAATGGAGTGTACTCTTAACAGTCCTTCTTGAAGGCTCCTTGCCTGTTGATGAAAGGAGAGGAAAATGGGGCTATAGTTACCCTAAGCAAGAAGTCTCAGAGACTAGGAGCAATGGTCAAGAAAGTCCTACTCCAACCACATATGAAGAAGCAGCAAATATATAGATTGAGAAAGGTCAGAAAATATATAGATAGCAGCAGGACGGGCAAAAAGGATCTGGGTCTTTTATAAGGCAATCATAATATGGACATGAGGCAGAAGTGCAATGTAGCTACTAAAGAATAAATGCAACTTATTCTAAGGGTACATACACACTGTCGAATTAATGCAGTTTAACACTACTTTTTCTACCATAGCTCAATGATATGGAATCATGGGAATTACGGTTTTACAAGATCCTTAGTCTTCACTGTCAAAGTGTGCTGGTGCCTCACCAAACTACAAATCCCATGACTGCTTAGCATGGCATGGCAATGAAAAGTGGGCTCAAACTGCATTTATTCTACAGTGTAAAAGTACCCTAAGGTAACAAATGAATAGTAATGCGATAACGAGATCACTGCTTTCCTCGTATAGGAGGCTATGTCCATATAGGAGAATATATTTTAATAAAAATATTGATGAATCTGTTTGGACAACTGGAGTAAAGCTATAATGGGGTTAACATTGGTATTGTTATTTATTTCAAGTTGACTTTTGACTTATGGCAACCCTGTGAATAAGGCCCCTTCTACACTGCCATATAAAATCCAGATTATCTGCTTTGAACTGGATTATATGGTAGTGCAGAATCATAAAATCCAGGTCAAAGCAGATAATGTAGAGTATCTATTTTGATAATCTGGACTATATGGCAGTGTAGAAGGGACCTAAGAAACCACCAAGAGCCCTGATAGTCATCTCCACTGCTTAAATCTTGTAAGTTCAGATCTCTAGCTTTTGTGGTTGATTCAATCCATCTGTAATGCAGTTTTCCTCTTATCCTACTGCTTTATGCTTTACCAAGCATCATCATGTTTTCCGATGACTCATGTTATCTCATAAAATGACCAAGTGCAGCAGCCTCCATTTAGTGATCTTAGTTCTAGTGAAACTTCCAACTTGATTTACTTCTGGGCTCATTCATAAATCTTTACATTGATCTATGGTATCCATACAACTCCCCTTCAGAACCACATTTTTAATAAATCAATTTTCTTTCTGTCAGGGCATGTCTTTCTATATTCATAATTTTTATAAGAACTCCTTTAAAAATAATAGATTAGGCTGAACATCCAGACACATTTTGGTATGTCCAACTCACTGGGAAGTTTGACAAGAACCCTTCCTGTCAGACCTGTAGCCAAGTGGAGGGGGGTTAGGGGGTCATACTTGGCAGGACAGAGGCTCATTGCCAGCCAGCTCAAGGGAAAACTGCTCAAGGGGGGGGGGGAGTCAGTTGGGATCTTCTTGTAAAGGTCCAACCTCACATAGGACTCTCCACTTTCCCTTCCTGAGTAATTGGCAATGATGAAGTCTCATGCTTTGGCAATGTCAGTTCTGAGCTGGGATACAGTCACCTGACGGTAGGGGTGACTTGTCCAGGTCTCTCAAAAGGGAAATGGCAACATATTAAGCACTTTCTGCCTCAGTGCAGTCATGGTCTTGTATTTCACCAAGAGTTATCTATCATCGTTTTTCTAGCAGGATGGCAATGAAGTGCAGGAGAGTTAAAATATCATGTAGCCAACATAGCCAGCAGTGGGGAAGGTTTTGTGCAACAGCTGATTTAGGGAAATTTCTAAAGATGTCTATATTTACCACATCACCTTGTAAACAATAAAACTTAAAAGAATTTAAAGGCTTTGAATAATTTTCTGTCTTATACAACCATTGACCTTTTAGAAAAACTGTCCTTAATGAGCAGTTGAGGCTGAGGACACAGAGCATGTTGTATTCCATGTCATGTCAGTAATTATTCTCTTTTTGACATGACTTGTGTTCTTAAGTCAATGCATTCTTAATTAATGAGGCATTTGTTCTCAATGAAGAAACCATTTAAAATACACTTTTAATTTTAATGAGTTTTCTGTGATTATTTCCACATGACTTACCCATATTTTAGGACATTTCATATTTTAAATTTTTTCTCCACTAAGCAGCATTAATCTTTCTGAAGACTGAACATGGCTTTGACCCAGTACTTGATTCATGTGTGCATTTCTAGACAGTGCCTTTTCTTCCAGAAGTTGCTATATTTCATAGAATCAAAGAATCAAAGAGTTGGAAGAGACCTCATGGGCCATCCAGTCCAACCCCCTGCCAAGAAGCAGGAATATTGCATTCAAATCACCCCTGACAAATGGCCATCCAGCCTCTGCTTAAAAGCTTCCAAAGAAGGAGCCTCCACCACACTCCAGGGCAGAGAGTTCCACTGCTGAACGGCTCTCACAGTCAGGAAGTTCTTCCTAATGTTCAGATGGAATCTCCTCTCTTGTAGTTTGAAGCCATTGTTCCGTGTCCTAGTCTCCAAGGAAGCAGAAAACAAGCTTGCTCCCTCCTCCCTGTGGCTTCCTCTCACATATTTATACATGGCTATCATATCTCCTCTCAGCCTTCTCTTCTTCAGGCTAAACATGCCCAGTTCCCTAAGCCGCTCCTCATAGGGCTTGTTCTCCAGACCCTTGATCATTTTAGTCGCCCTCCTCTGGACACATTCCAGCTTGTCAATATCTCTCTTGAATTGTGGTGCCCAGAATTGGACACAATATTTCAGATGTGGTCTAACCAAAGCAGAATAGAGGGGTAGCATTACTTCCTTAGATCTAGACACTATGCTCCTATTGATGCAGGCCAAAATCCCATTGGCTTTTTTTGCCGCCACATTTCCAGGATTCCTTGATGCTTCTTCACAAGTTGCAAATCTGGGGTACATACAGTATTATGCATTGAAATGTGTTCATGTACGTATTTCTCCTACTATCATACCATATTGTATTTTAAAAAATTGAACTTGGCATTAGGAAATTTCTCCTGATTCAAACAATCCACAAAATTGGATATAAATCCCAATTGTGGTTTCTTCATTCATTCTAGCTCTCAGTTCAGCCTCAGTTTTGACCAATCCACCATTCCAAAATTGTTTGGCATGACAAGGTCTAGGTGGCCACTTGAGTAAAATTTAAGTTCCTTTTAATTGATTCTTATTAAACTCTAATTGGAAAAGCTCAGATAATAGCATTTCCCACTTGCTGACTAGAGGAAGGAAGGAGAAGTGGATGTCCTCTTTCAGCAAACTGTCCTAATGAGAACATATGCACTTCCTAGTTAATAGATAAAGAAAAATGATCTTAATCCAACTCTCAAAGCAACACAGCATCTAAATGTTACAATGAAAATAGAAACATAAATGGTTCAGGAGAGATGAGCGGAAAGATTTAAAAATGAAGGACACAAAGATAAATGTAATGAATCTCTTAACTAACATGCCAACCTCTAAAAAGGAGGCTTTGGATCTGGGGTCCTTTCATACTGATGTAGTTTTAACTGCCATGGTTTCTTCTATCAAATCATGGGATTTGATTATGCACCCAGGCTGTAAATACAATGTACCCTTCCATATACTGGAAACCCAATAATTCCACAAATGCAGTCATGAGAGTTAGTGTAAAAAACACCCTTGTTGTATATTACAGTACAGTATCTGCACTTGTCATTGACTATGAATTAATAACATCTTTTTAAAACAAGTGTTTTGTTCTTAAATTATTTTATTCACCAACACTTCTGGTTATGTGTTTTTGCTTTGGCTGGTTCTTTTATTTTTCTACAGCCATGTTTTAGAGGCCGGTTGTTGTTCTGTTTCATAAGCCACGTTAAGTGACTTTTTTGGAGCAGACAAGCAGGTTACCAAATTTTCTTAAATAAATCAAATTATAATCATTATAATCCTATTTTTAATCATTAGATTTTAGTTCAAAGTCTCATTTTACTCATAAATAATTAGGTGGCTTTAGGCAAGCTGCTAACTCGCACTTTTACAGCTTCCTACTGCCAGCTGCAACATAATGTCTGACCTTGACTTGCTTTTCTGTGCTGTTATGATATTGATATAATGTGTGCCTCTAGAACACTATATAAATGATAAGCAGGGTGAATGGAGAACTGAAAGCATTTGGTAAAATGAACAGTGTGGAAATCCCAGCCTGAGTGAGCCAAACTTCAACTTAGGACTGGTCTAAGGGAGAAATCATCCTCAGGTAGTGTATTTTAATATTTGTGGCAAATGAAAAAAGTTAGTTCCATCTCCTGGACTAGCAGATGAAACTTGTCTCAGCAATGGTAACTATGGATGTCAGGATAACTTGGCAGGACAGTCTCTGTGAGGCATAGCTCTGTACTCCTAGAAAATGAAAAATGTATGTCAACTATATCTGTGGAGGTAGTTCTGGGAAGCACTTAGATACAAAACACAGAAGATGATACTCCATGTTATTAAATAGTGGCAACATAAAAACTCAGAGAATCTAGAGCGGGTCCTCCACAGGCTCCAGATCCACAATATCCACCAACCATAGATTGTCACACCTTATACTTTTAAATGCAGAAGACATAAATACATACATTTATGTCTCCCTCATTTAATAATATGAGGTGTGGCAATTCAAGGTGGGTGGAAATTGTGGATCTGGAGCCTGTGGAGAATCACTGAGGGATGCCCACCCATGCCCTCTAGCAACTGAGACTTGAGGTGCTTGCTTCACTTTACTTAATTAAAGCATTGAACCTGCATCAACTAAATTCTGAGCAGCTTTTAATTGCTAATGTAACTTGTCTAAGTATTGGCATATTGCTAATGTAACTACTAAGGAAGAGGCCAAATTTGCTGGTTGAGTTCAGAAGGAACGGGACAAGATGGAGAGGAGCTGCAAGTACCAGGGCTAAAATGGAGTTTGAAAAATATTTTGGTATTTTTAGTTATGTATTTAGAAGTGAACAAGGATAAATTCTTTGTAGTGTGATTTTTTAACATTATATTTGCTTCTATTTTGTAGTTTTTATTTAAGGTTTTAAAGTTGCAGTCATATCTGAACTGCACTGGCAAAAGAGTCATTGACTGGCACTTCATTAGATGCATGGGGCTTTGAAGACATATGTGTCAAATTCAAAATATAATATGCATATTTGTTATATATATGGATTTAAAGTGCAATTGTGTTTGCAATATTCAATTACTGCTGGACCCATAGAACCCAGAAAGCAATACAGTAAGAAGAAGGCAATGACAAACCTCCTCTGAATAAATATTGCCAAGAAAACCCTATGAGAGGGCAGTCATAAGTCAGAGTTGACTTGAAGGCACATAACAACAACCATCATCACCACATTACTGCTGTTGGGGGTATAGTACATACCAGATAAGCACTGACATTTAGTTCACACCTTTTATCTAGGAAAAATACCACAGATGGCACTTGCAGAAATTATTCCAAAAGGATACCCAAGCTACTCACTTGCCCTCTCGTCTGACTTAATGTACTATCCAAATTATCTCCAGTATTTAAACAGAATACTAAATGGTCAATATTTACTCTACAGCATAGTAATAAAAAAAATGTGCAGTTTATGTTTGGCAGTAATTAACAATCATTCCCCACCCCCCGGACCTAGCCTGCTGATGCACACCGAAACCTGGTGGGCACAGCTGGGTAAGGTTAACCCCCCCCCCAACTCATCCAGCCATGTCTCAGTGATGCATGCCAGATCCGCCACCTCATCCAGGATCAAGTTCTGAATGACAGATGTCTTACTATTGACAGTCTGGCATTCAGAAGCAGAATTTTGAGTCCAGGGGGTCTGTCAAGGAGACTACTGCACCTAACCTTCTTTAGGGTCGCAAGTACTCTGCTGCGCTTCTCTCTGGGTAGAGAGTGACCGCACTTCCTCCTTCCCCACACCAACTCAATGACCCCCGACCTATTTGGAACCCCACCCCCCTGATGGGCAGAATGCATGGAACTATGTTCTGGGGAGATTAATCTTCAAGAACGGAGAGCCACCTAACTAATTTACTTTACCGGAGGAGGAGGAGGAGATCTCCAAAGGAGATAGGGAGAAAAAGACATCTGAAATGGAAAGGGGGCTAAACAGTGGGAGCCTCGATTCCCAACCTATCATCTACCTTCTGATCCTCAAACCTAGTTCTCTCCTGGCCTACTGTTGCAGCTGCATCCTCAACAATGTTCTTCAACACAGCGGGTTCAGTCTCTAAAATGTCAGCAGGAGTGGGATTTTTAACAATCAAAGAAATTCCTTTAAAAGGGTGGTCAATTTTCATATTCAGGGTCTCAATATGTTGCAGCACAAGGCTGGACAATTTCCTCAAGAGATCACACAAAATGCTGTGGATTAATGGTTGGGTGACTCATAAACAACTCAGGATGCAGCTACTCCATAGTGCTGTTAACCTGTATTAATTCTACACTGTAAATGCCCCCTCAGATGAACTGATTTGGAAACATGTCAGATATTATTATTTGTATTTGGCATCAGCACACAACAACATGGAGGGAAGATAATTTTGACAAAAAGACATTTCAGTGTAGAGGCTGTGGTGGGTCAGTGGTTCAATGTAAACTATTTTTTTTCCTTTTGGAACTTCTGTTTCTGTGAACATTTTCCACTCCGGAACATGACATGCATGTGCATAAATCAACTTCACATAAAACTTGGGAACAGGTTTTGGTGCCAAATTTATGGATTTTGATATAACCTATGGATATGTCAGAAAGGAAAAAGCATCAGCATCCCCTAAGGGGACCATCCATCCTTGGGTGCCACTATTTTCCTGCCCAGACATTTAAAAAAGCTAGAAGTAGTACTGGAGCAGAGAAAGTAATCACTGCTTCTTTAAGGTTCTCCCAGGACGGACTACAATCTTGCCACTCTACTCAAAGATGGGGGCAGTCCCCTTTTTTCATAACAGTTAAGATAGAGTACTTACACTGACCCAAAGATAAGTTGACCTAGGTTTCTTGGGTTGGATTTTTCACTAAAAGTCTAGACTTATACAAGAGTGTATGTAGTACATTGAAGATTTCATTTATGTTCTCTGTCCAAAAGCTCTCATTGCTCCAGAATTCACACCATCTAACGTATTTCTAGAAAACATAGCATCAAGGAAATACTCATTCAGTGTTTACCTACTGCAAGTAAGTGACTTAAAAAGAGTAACTGAAATCTGATAGCACATAAGACATGGAAGAATGAACATCCTTCACATTTATGCAGCGAAATCAATTGGTAATCTTTGAAAAATACAAAGAGTTCACCAATTCAAGTGTCGATGTTTAACCAGTATAGTTGGCTTTCAAGAGACATTTCTTTTCCAGAGTTCAAAATACAAAGACAAAAAATACATTTCAAAAGTCGTTCCTGAATGATGCGATAACAGATCAAAGGGCTTTCCTTTATTGCAATATTTCATCCTTGTGGAATAGAATCACATTGGACTTTACCTTTTGTTTGAAATCTTTACCTTTTAATAAGTGAACTTTTGAAATTACTTCAGCGAACAAAGGTTCCTCTTTTACAGTTAAACTCTTAACCCTTGTGGTTGAACTGGTGCAGGCCAAAGGAGAATGCCATCGTGTTTTCACTGAACTTTTTACCCTTTGGAAAAAAAAGGGACAAGTTTAAAGTTCATTTAGTGAGCAAGAGGTCTCTGGTGGGTATTTCTGGTATTATTAACTTCCTGACCTCAGATAATTAAAAGAGAACAGTGAAGCACTATAGACTTAGACTCAACTTTGAACTTTTAACCTCTCTTGCAAAACTATTTTGTGTACAAGTAGCATATATGCTCAACCCGTTTATTATTAACTTTCTTCAAACCTTGGATGCAAAATAATGTCAGTAAAATTCTTTTCCATGTCAGTCCAAAATGCACAGGATTTTTTTTAAATTCTCAAGGTTTAGTTTTTTCTCTAAGAAACAAGAAACAATAATATGTTTTAATAAAAAGACGTTTAGTGTTGTTTACTGACTGAGGAGTCTGGCTAACTGGAATGGGTCAAATTCAGCCTGTTGTTAAGAATATTACTGCATCATCACGCTTTCCCTGTGCTGTTCAGTGCCAGGGAAGGGAATGCCTCATGGGGCTGTGTCAATGCACCTGACTTTCATGGATACATCTGTGGTGTGAGAACAGGATCTCTGCATGACCAGAAAAAAGCAGGGGGTAAATCTTCCCCTCCCCTTCTTGCTAATCATGCAGGGCCCCATTCTGACATCATGAATGTGACAGGCTATGGACAGACCCTTGGCTGGCTAGAAAAGATGATAGGAACATGGATGGTGAAGTAATGATCCAAGTGGGCCAATGCAGTCTTGACCCAGCTGGACTGTATGGACTTCAACATTTCAGCATACAAAGGGATGCCATTACAGTTATGCCAGGGCCAGTCTGGAGCATAAATGCTGCAGACTGGCCCCTTTTTTAGTAGATAGGGTAGATACATTCATAATTCACTATTTTTTCTCTACTCAGACTCAACCCCAGCTGTTTTTTTTTTCTTACAGGGGAAAAAGTAAAGTGAATCACATAGTGCAGAGATGTTAAGATGACAATTAGCAAGAAGGGAAAGACTCATACTGTATTCTTAGTACAGTGATACCTTGAATTAAGATTTTAGCCCATTCTTGGGGTGGGGACATTTCAGAGGTGGGTGTCCTCCCTCTTGCCATTGCACCTGTGGGTGCTTCTCCTTCCCAAAAGGCCCCTGGGGGACTTAGTTGCCGGTGAATCTAGCAGCAGCTGGCCAATCATCATCAGGCTCTGCCCTGCCCCTGATTGGCTGGGGTCAGCTGCTGCTGTATTCGCCCGTAGTCTACTTGTGACTGTTCCAGGCTGCTCATTAGCAGTGGGCCATTTGGATGTCCCAATTCACCCAACTTTAATATTTGTTTCACTGTTTGGTGATTTTATTAGAGCTTTGTTCCTTTGTCACAACTTACAGACACGAGTCATGGGCCGTGGATCTGGATTTCTTATCCTCCCCCCATATCAGAGGTGGGGGAGTGTCAAGTGGCTTAGCAGGGGTGCAGTGGTAATGGTGTCCAAGTATTGAGCTGGCCAGTAACAGCAGCATCCCCTAGCATGGTTAAATGGTATCGGTCAGTAGTGGGCTGCTTGATCCCAGATCCAGGAGCCATGCATGGAGATCAACCCTATTTCTCATTTGTAATCAGTAAACAAGTTATGGCCTTGTTTATTGAGTGTGTGTCATTATTGGGTTCTATGGTGGGAGGTAGGTAATCACCCATGCCTATGCAAAAGGAAGTTCAAATTTTAAATGGTAGAAGCACAAAGTTGTGGCAAGGAAGTACATTTGAAGCAACAAAATGTGTGTTGTCCAGCTCATAAGTTGAGGCTGCACTGTATAATCAAAAAGCAAAAGAAATGCATTTTAACCCACTATTGGTTATTAGGCTTGAGCACGGATCAATTTTTAGTTGTTTTTTTCAGCCAATCTGGCTTCTTTGGTTTGTTTGAGTGCCCAAAATGGCAAGGGGCCAGTTGTCACAGATTCCTGTCCATAATAGGGCCACGTGGCAGCAGATCTTGGCGACTTATAATTTAAAATAGGATTTCACAATATAAAAACATTCAACATAAAAACATTCAACAGTGATTATTTGGCAAATTACATCTGATTACTTAAATGCACAACTTAACAGCCAAATCCAGGACATTGTAATGGCTTGTGATTTGCCCAGATTGCACAAGCTGATTGATTACTTCATCTGCTTACTCTTGATGAAAAGAAGAGCCATCCAGGCTCAGACCAATGACCTGTCTTGTTCTCACAATGATCAAACAGAGGTCTATGTGAATGCCATATTACTCTCTTGCTTCTTCAAAGGTTATCTGTGGTCCTTTGAGTACTGGAGGGAAACTAGAGATGGTAGTGATGGTAGAAAGATTGAGATTTGGCTATTTTTGTCATGCATGGCTTACGCTGACTCAAGATATTGTTAAATGTGACCAAAACAGATTTGTCTCTTACATCTTTTCAAGACACTCATGTGTATCATTTTTCAGTTGTGACCCCAAATATATTGGTCTTTCCAGTGAAAGGAAGATGAGTTTATTCACTCCCTCCCATTTATGGAAAAATAAAAAATGGATTGCATTCATAGAAACATAGCTTCCATGTCAAGAGAAGTAATTGTTCCACTATATTCTACACTGGTCAAGCCTTACCTGGAGCGCTGCATTCAGTTCTGGATGACTCGTTTTAAGAAGGCTATAGACGTTGGAGTGGGTTTAGAGAAGGGCAACAATATGATAAGTACTATAGGAAACAAAACATATGAGGCAAGGTTGAAGTAGCTAGGTCTCTTCAGCTTAGTGAAGAAAAAAATAAGGAGTGTCATGATTGTGTTCTTAAATACTCAAGGGCTGTTACAGAGTGGAAGGGGCAGGTCTGCCTTCTATTGCTTCAGGGTGTATGATCAGGTGGAATAGTTTGAAGTTCCAGAACAATTGAACACAAGAAGGAATTTCTTGACAGTAAGAGTGATTTAAGACTGGAACCAATTGCCAAGTGAAGTTGATAGGCGCTCCCTCTCTGGAAATATTCAAAAAGAGGTTGGGTGGCTACCTCCAGGGGAACCGCTTTGAGTCCCTTTCAGGGGAGATGAAGCAGGGCATAAATAAATATAACAACAACAACAACAACAATAAGAATGCTTTAGCCGGAGATCTTGCATTGAATAGGACTTTTAGCTTGATGGCCTGTGGGCCCCTTCTAACATTATGATTCCATGATTCTATTATTCTATATTGTAAGCCACTCTGGATCCAATACTGGGAAAAGATCAGGCTATAATTGAAATGAATGAATGAATTTATTTATTTATTTATTTATTTATCGTGTCAGGAGCAACCAGATAGTTGTATTACACTTTTAACAAAATAAACAAACAGAAAGACAAACAAAACACAAAGTTTATAAGCTTGGTAGTTGATTAAATGTCCTTTGACCAGTAGCTGGCCACTTGGAGTGCCTCTGGTGTTGCTGCAAGAAGGTCCTCCACTGTGCATGCGGCAAGGCTCTGGTTGCATTGCAGCAGGTGGTCAGTGGTTTGCTCTTCTCCACACTCGCATATCGTGGATTCCACTTTGTAGCCCCATTTCTTAAGATTGGCTCTGCATCTCGTGGTGCCAGAGCGCAGTCTGTTCAGCGCCTTCCAAGTTGCCCAGTTTTCTGTGTGCCCAGAGGGGAGTCTCTCATTTGGTATCAGCCATTGATTGAGGTTCTGGGTTTGAGCCTGCCACTTTTGGACTGCAGCTTGCTGGGGTGTTCCAGCGAGTGTCTCTGTAGATCTTAGAAAACTATTTCTTAATTTAAGTCATTGATGTGCTGGCTGATACACAAACAAGGGATGAGCTGGAGATGTCACTGCCTTGGTCCTTTCACTATTGGCTGCTACTTCCCGGCGGATGTCAGGTGGTGCAATACTGGCTAGACAGTGTAATTTCTCCAGTGGTGTAGTGTGCAGACACCCCGTGATAATGCGGCATGTCTCATTAAGAGCCACATCCACTGGGCACGCATACTCAGCAGCAGAGTAGCATAGTGCAAGGGCAGATGTCTTCACTGTGTCTGGTTGTGATGCCCAGGTTGTGCCAGTCAGCTTTCGTATGATATTGTTTCTAGCACCCACTTTTTCCTTGATATTCAGGCAGTGCTTCTTGTAGGTCAGAGCACTGTTCAGTGTGACTCCCAGGTATTTGGGTGCGCTGCAATGCTCCAATGGGATTCCTTCCCAGGTAATCCTCAGAGCTCGGGATGCTTGTCTGTTCTTAAGATGAAAAGCACATGTCTGTGTTTTAGATGGATTAAGGGTCGGCTGGTTTTCCCTGTAGTAGGCGGTAAGGGCACCTAGAGCTTCGGAGAGCTTCTGTTCAACCATCTCAAAGCTCCCTGCTTGAGCAGTAATGGCACAATCATCAGCATTTATTGAGAGCCATGTCCAATTGAGTAGATGTAAAAGGTTCATGAAGGTTGTTGTTCTCAATATCTGGTTGTCTGGCTATTGGTTTCTTTCCTACTTTGGTGGCAAGGTTGGGTTTCCCATTCTTCAAGAGTTAGTGTGCTATCTGATCTGCCTTTATGTTGGCATGGGTATTAGTTTGTGAGGGGTCATTGCTCAACCGTCTTAGCAGCCTCCACGCCTTCTGGCTGTTCCTGCCCATGTCGACCTCTGTGATCAGCTTTATCCACTGTTCTTTCTTGGCTTCAGAGATGGAGGACACAATGCTCTGTGCTGCCTGAAGAGTTTGCTCACTAAATGGGTCTTCATTGTGGAAGTTGCCCATTCTTGGTTTGCCCTTGAAGGAAGATCCTTGTAGGCTGCCATTTAGTTGGAATTGCCTCATTTTTCTGCCCACGGGGATATTCTTGCTGTTGCTTGAGGAACATTAAAAGGGGTGGTGGTTCTCATTAAAAAATTTCCTTGATTTAAGTCTAGTGGATGGCTTTCACAGTGTTCAACTTTATTTCTCTTGCAATTGGCAATAACTTCCCATTGTACATTTGGGGGGGGGGGGGGCAATGCCAGCTAGCTTATAAAAGTGTAGGTCACATCCTGTGACCCTCCTAGAAAACTGCAGCGTCTATGTACAGTTCCAGGGAAGGGAAAGTAGATGGAGGAGACAAAAGACTGGTCTACCTCAAGACTATTATTGAACCAATCTTGTTTAACATTTTTATAATCAGTCACAGCCACCACACACAAAGAGCACAAAGAGCTGATGACATTGGCCTAACAACACATGCAAAAATGCCTGATGAAAATGCCAGTGTTTTGAAAGTTAGAAACAGGGATGGGTTTTTTCGGTTACTGTTTTGTTTTGCAGTTTTGATCAGCATAATAGAGGCATCACCACACAAATGGTGACACGGCTACCTCTGCATTTACTGAATGATACCTGGTCCTGCCCACTTTTCACTGATCCTACCTGCCTATGTTGTCCCATGCAGTTCAATATATTCAGTGCTGGAATATAACCCACATGCCAGTTATGTCTTTGGCTTTTGTATTATAAAAAACAAAACAATACTACTACAGAACTCGTATGCCCCTAATTTATCTTGTGGGAGTCAGCATGTTGTGGTTGTTTCACCATTGGACTATGACTTCAAATTCTGGTTCAGCCATGGAAACTCACTTGGGCAAGTTATAGTCTCTCAGTCTCAGAGGAAGCCAAAAGGCAGCCCACACCCCATGACCAAATTTCACCAAGAAAACTCTGTGAAATGAATGCTATAGGTCAGAAATAACTTGACACCATAAGTTTATCTTGATCTCCAGGGTGTCTGCCAGCCTCTCTGTCTGTCTTTCATTTTTGATGGCAACCCCTGAATTGCAGAGGAGCAATAGTCAGTATCAGTAATATAATGCTGACTAAGTTTGATATTGCCCTCATCTGAAGCCACTGTTATAGAAGAAAAGCTATTATTAAAGGAATTCAAAGGGCACTTGACACAATCGGGTCAGCCAGAGGTGTATAAACAAGAGGCCAAAGAAGGCACAGAAAAGTGTCTTTCAGTTTTATACCTGCAAGACATGCACAGCAAAGCTTTTATTCACACCTGATTGGATGGCATTTCTCTCTTTCTCTGTTCTCTCTCCCTTTCTCCAGCCACTTTCATATTTTATCTGCCAGGCAATTTTCTTCCCTGCAACCTGACATACAAAAGGACATTTCAAAATGAATGCCTAATGCTTAAGCAAATCTTCTCTTTGTTCCAAGATTTTAAAGCAAATTTTCATAGCAGGCAGATTTTCTTAGCTAGGATACTTAATGGCCAGGTGCCCCCTTTTGTGTTCTACCTGCCAGAGAGAGAAAAAAGGCATCACATTTGATCAAGGATGAAGAACAGAAGGAAAAAAGTATCAATGGATACTGTAGGTTGCTCTGTTGCTTAAAAAAGGGAGCAGGCATTCTCTGAACTTATGTATTCATTTTTATTCATGTATACAAAAAAGGTGATTACGTTGGCTATGCTCATTTTATAAGAACAAATATGTTTGTGTTCATTACTGGAACAGAAATATCAGGATGTTATTTAAAAGATACCATAAAACAATTCTAATTTTGCTGTGCATCTACACAGTTTTTTCTCAGGGGGGTTCATCTAAAGAGCTAGAAAGTAGGGTTTTGATAGGTTCAAACCATATCCATTTTCGGTGGCCCAAATTTCAGCACGGCTCCCAATTCGCTTTCGGGAGCTTCTGGAATTCAGTAGAGTGATAATCTGTTTTCCCTTACAGCAACTGAAAGATTCATTTTTGATCCAGCCCATTGGCAGCAATAGTGAACTTACAAGACCCCCCCCCCCCCTTTCCATCATTTTTATGGCAAGAACTTAAGAAACCCTACTTCCTGTGATACTTCCCCTTCTTTTTTTCAAGGAGACCTGGGTTTAAGGCAAGCACTTAAGAAATCTCCCTTTATGTGATCCTTTCCCTTCTGTCTTTATAGAAGTCCTGGGTTTCAGGCAACAGGCTTAAGATACCATTAGGCATGAGAAAAAAAATCATTTTTGGATCATATGCTTCATTAAAGCTGTTCCTATTCTAGAGGAGACAGGAGCATAGGTGCACGCAGCTCTCTCTTTGTGGGAGGCAGTTTTCTGAGGCATTTTAAGGGGCCTTCCCAGGGAAGGAAGAGAGAGCGACCCTGTGGTATCCTACCCTGGACTTCTTTCCTTTCTCTCTTGATTTGGAGGTGCTGGAAAGGAGAATTGGTGCTTTGCCTCCCCCCCTCCTCACACTTCTATTCTGCCTCCAAATCAAGAGAGAAGGGAGGGCTTAAGAAACCCTGCTTCCTGTGATACTTTCTTTTCTAGCGGCTGCTTCCCTCCCCACATGCCACATGTAACCGAAAGAAACCGAAAGCAGCCAGTTTTCAACAGCCACTGTTCTGCTGTGACTGAAAAAGAATGGCAACAGAGCCCATGTCATTATGGGCATCCGAACCATTTTTGAAAATGGATCTGTGCACAACCTACTAAAAAGCAGAATACTATGTGTACATGTCTGCCTGTTTGTTTCCAATATTGCTACAAACATATGCTAAATAAGAATGTTGAAAGGACATGCAAGCATGCATTCTTACTTCACAAAAGTAAAATTAATCTCCAGTTCTTTTCATTTA
Organism: Anolis sagrei; assembly: GCF_037176765.1. NCBI lineage: Eukaryota > Metazoa > Chordata > Lepidosauria > Squamata > Anolidae > Anolis > Anolis sagrei. The sequence goes on along the minus strand of NC_090023.1, from coordinate 61,409,940 downwards.
TTTATAATGTATTTCATATAAGCTTCTATGCATTAGTGCCACTTCGATTGCTGTTTAACCTAAAGAGTGATATGGGTTAATTAGGTTCTGCACTTAGAATTGATTTCACTATAGTAATGGCACCCCGTTGGTTACACAAATCCAAGTGGCCAAGGGATTTGTTTCTTTAGTTGGATGTCTTTCTGACAACTGGCCAGGACTTGGTGAAATCAATATAATTCTTTTAAGGAAAATTTCCAGGCAGTGGTAAGACTAGTTTTAGACTTACCACTGCCTGGAGGCCTCCATTCCTGTAAATAATTATAAATTATTGGATGAAATGAGTTCACCAGTAACCAAGAATTGAATTGTTCAATTAAAAGGAGAATTCAACGGGCTCATGTTTGCTAAATATTTGATAGAACCAAGGCATTGGGTGCAAGCTCAGGGCCAGACCTTTCAATATACAGTCCCTGGGTTACAAACATTCGACTTACAAACAACTCATAATTGAGACCAGGGGTGAGACAACATGAAGTGAGATAAATCTTCCCATAGAAAGCAAAATTCACCCAGAAAGAGTAATCATGGGGAAAAGATGTCTCCACTAAAGGTTTATCACCAATTCTTGTTTCCACCCCACAAACATGCCAAATTTTTCAAAATCCAATTCTCACAGTAACAGAAAGTGAGGTGAAATTTTCTGAACAGGGGCACAGACACCAAAATAAATGCCACAGGGGTGTTAATCCTTCGCTATGCTATCCAAAGCTCATATATATAGAGAGAGAGGGGGGGGGTTACACTTTAAAATGTACTTGTTCCAACTTACATGCAAATTCAACTTAAGAACAAACCAAGAGAACCTATCTTGTTCATAACAGCCTGTATACTGTATATCAGCTGTCAAGCAAAGTCAGAAGAAGGCTAAGGCCTAGATATGGAATCATACTCTACTCAGCCCAAGATATTAAAGGGTACAGAGAAGGAGACATGTTGTAGCAAATTTAAAACAAGCTAGAGTGCAAATGTGAGAGCTGGACCATAGAGCTGAGCGAAGGAAGATAGATGCTTTTGAACTGTGGTGTTGGAGGAAAGTTCTGAGAGTGCCTTGGACCATGAGAAGATCCAACCAGTCCATATTTCAGGAAATAAAGCCCAACTGCTCATTGGAGGGAAGGATATTAGAGGCAAAGATGAAGTATTTTGGCCACCTAATGAGAAGAAAGGAAAGCTTGGAGAAGACAATTATGCTGTGGAAAATGAAAGGAAAAAGGAAGAGGGGCCAACCAAAGGCAAGATGGATGGATTGTGTCCTTGAAGTGACTGGCTTGACCTTGAAGGAGCTGGGGGTGGTGACGGCTGACATAACAAAAAAATTCACTCAAGATGGTCAACAAAATTGTTAAGTAAAAACTTAAATTAACTCATTAAAGTGATCACTGCAAAATGTTTAAATAAAAAAGTTGTTAAATGAATAATCAATAAACATTAAAACAGTTCATTGAGGAGATGTGGCTGCCGGTCTGCATCCACTGGATGCCGGTTTGCTTCTGGGCAAGATACAAAGTGCTGGTTATTATCTTTAAAGCCCTGAACAGTTCAGGCCCAGGCTATTTGACAAATTGCATCTCCTTTTACAAACAACTTGGACACTGTGGTCAGTGGAGGAGGGCCTACTCTTGGTCCCACCCCTGCCTCAAGTACAGATGGTGGGAATGAGAGAGAGGGCTTTCTCTGTGATCGCCCCACACCTCTGGAATTCCCTCCCCAGTGAAACAAAAACAACTTCCTCCCTTCTCTTCTTTAAAAAAACAATTAAAAACCAACCTTTGCTTGCTAGCATATGAAGAGGAGAAGGATTAGATGACTATATACAGCTAAAATACCTCTGACTGGAAATTATTTTCATACTCTGGCTCTGTTGACTTGATTGGCCTTGTTGACATCACTGGCAATATAATTAAATACAACATTATTGCAAATGAACCTTGGATAGTTTCTATGAATTGAGGTTCATGTTTGTAGATATAATTTAAGTTAAATGTAATGTAATTTTAGGTAGTATGTTATAATTTGGTCATATATGTGGGTTTATTGTGGTATATGTTGATTTATCTTGGGTTTGCATTTGTATTTATTCTTGTTTCAGGCATTGAATGTTTGTCTTTTTGTTGTTGGAATCCATCCTGAGTCCCTTCAGGGAGATAGGGCAGAAAATAAATAAAGTATTATTATTATTATTATTATTATTATTATTATTATTATTGCTATTGTTGTTGTTATTATTATTATTATTATTATTATTATTATTATCTCGTTATATGTTCTCATGGTCTAAAATCACTGAGAAAGGAAAATGATTGCAATACAACACTGGTGTGAAATTGGGAAGCAGCAGAAGAGACAACCACTTGCTTTGTGTCTATTGAGCAGACCTTCACAGATACTCAAAGACAGTCTGTGCTTGAAAATGTCAACCTATGGACAGGTTTGCAACAATATCATCCTTCCACAGTGGACAGTCAGTGGAAAAATACAAGCAAGTTCTGCAATCAGTGATGGCTGCAATGTCATGAAAATCCTATCCTTGGAAGATGTGGACAACTATGTTTTTGTGGTTTCAACTCTTTCATGGTCTATATTTAAGTATACCTGATTTTATTTCTTTATTCTTTACTGATATATTATATGTATACTGCTTTATTCTTCTGTAATGATTTGTTACTGTGGTAATATTATTATAAATTTTAGCCGTATGGTTAAGTCTTTCTTATCCAGAAACCTAAAATACAAAGCTTCTTGCAATCAGCTGCCCAATTCTGTTTTTGGGAAAAGGGGGCTAATCATACATTCAGTACACAATGATTCCCCCCCCCCCCCAAGGAGCTGTGATGGGGAAAAGAGAACAAGGGAAGACTCTGCTTACACAAGTCCCCTGTAAAAAGCAGACATCCCAGACACTTCCACTCTTGCCTTCTGCCTGAATGTGATGAGGTAATTGTCCTGGAAATGGGCCACAAAGGCAAATGCGAAGCATCCCCACTGGTCTCTGCCTATACCCAGCCTAGAAAGAACATGATTCAAGTAGGGTAGCGTGGAGGATTTTCTCCTGTCCTAGCTACTTTGCCAAAAGAGCAAGAAAGTCTGTCGACAGTCATTTATGAAAAACTCTGGGTACTGGATGTGTGGCTGACTACCTCTCTCTCCTCCCTCACTCCTTTATTCATTATGTTTGTTGTTCATTCGTTCAGTTGTCTTTGACTCTTCGTGACCTCATGGACCAGACCACGCCAGAGCTCCCTGTCAGCCGTCACCACCCCCAGCTCCTTCAAGGTCAGTGCGGTCACTTCAAGGATGCCATCCATCCATCTTGCCCTTGGTCGGCCTCTCTTCCTTTTACCTTCCACTTTCCCCAGCATAATTGTCTTCTCTAGGCTTTGCTGTCTCCTCATGATGTGGCCAAAGTACTTCAACTTTGTCTCTAGTATCCTTCCCTCCAATGAGCAGTTGGGCCTGGTTGGACTGGTTGGATCTTCTCGCAGTCCAAGGCACTCTCAGAACTTTCCTCCAACACCACAGTTCGAAAGCATCTATCTTCCTTCGCTCAGCCTTCCCTAAGGTCCAGCTCTCACATCCGTAGGTTACTACAGGGAATACCATGGCTTTGACTAGGCGGATCTTTGTTGCCAGTGTGAAGTCTCTGCTCTTTACTATTTTATCGAGATTGGACATTGCTCTCCTCCCAAGAAGTAAGCGTCTTCTGATTTCCTGGCCACAGTCTGCATCTGCAGTAATCTTTGCACCTAGAAATACAAAGTCTGTCACGGCCTCCGCACTTTCTCCTTCTATTTTCCATTTGTCAATCATTCTTGTTGCCATAATCTTGGTTTTTTTTTTATATTTAGCTGCAACCCAGCTTTTGCACTTTCTTCTTTCACCTTGATTAGAAAGCTCCTCAGCTCCTCCTCACTTTTGGTCATCAGAGTGGTGTCATCTGCATATCTGAGGTTGTTAATGTTTCTTCCAGCAATTTTCACCCCAGCTTTGCATTTATCAAGCCCTGCACATCGCATGATGTGTTCTGCATACAAGTTAAAAAGGTTGGGTGAGAGTATGCAGCCTTGCCGTACGCCTTTCCCAATCTTGAACTAGTCTGTTGTTCCATGGTCAGTTCTTACTGTTGCTACTTGGTCCTTGTACAGATTCCTCAGGAGAAAGACAAGGTGGCTTGGTATGCCCATCCCACCAAGAACTTGCCACAATTTATTATGATCCACACAGTCAAAGGCTTTAGAATAGTCAATGAAGCAGAAATAGATGTTTTTCTGAAACTCCCTGCCTTTCCTCTGCCTTTTCTAAACCCTACAGTACAGGTTGAATCTCCCTTTTTCAAAATACTTGGGATAAAAAATCTTCAGATTTTGAAAAATCTTTATTTGTATATATACTTATTCATTATATATATGCAAATAAAGATTTTTCAAAATCTGAAGATTTTTTATCCCAAGTATTTTGAAAAAGGGAGATTCAACCTGTACTGGAATATTTGCTGATTGTAAAGTTTGTTTGATTATGATTTAAATGTTATTTCAAGCAGCATTCCTTTACCAGGTGTCTTCCAGTCTGAACTCTAACTCTCATCAATCATAGTCACACAGACTAGGGATGATGGAAGTTATAATTCCAATACATAAATGTGAAGTGCTGGATTTAGGAAATTTATTTTAATGAGTCACTTGGAAGTTAACCCAGAAAGAGAACTTCTAAATAGCATACCTATTCTCCACATCCTCTTTCTATCCATTTTCTCCATAGCACACATAGATCTAGCATCACCGAATTTTCCCCCAAAATGAAAAAGTCATAAACAAATTAGATTTCCTCATTCAGAAAGCACTTCTGTAACTTTCAGAAAATTTGTATTGCTTTTCTATACATGTCGTACCAGTTGCATGATACCCAGTTGAAGACCTGACCTCTGTATAGTTTTTGTAATGTGACTGAGCAGTAGATTTATATAAGGAAATTATGATACTCACAGTGTTAACTAAACTCCCCTTTCAAATATTATCTAGTGAGAAATTTGCTATTTTCATAGTTATCAAACAGTTTGTTATTTAAACTGGGCTGTTACAGCTCCAAATCTCTGTCTCAGATATTAATTAATGTGCATGTAGTTCTGGTACATGCACATGAAAAATACCAATTTTTCAGGCAAAAATTGGTATGATAAGAAACAAAGATGGCAGGGACCTAACAGAAGCTGAAGAGATCAAGAGAAGGTGGCGAGACTATACAGAAGATCTGTATAGGAAGGATAATAATATTGAGGATAGTTTTGACGGTGTGGTGAATGAATTAGAACCAGACATCCTGAGGAGTGAGGTTGAATGGGCCTTAAGAAGCATTGCTAACAACAAGGCAGCAGGAGACGACGGGATCCCAGCTGAACTGTTTAAAATCTTAAAAGATGATGCTGTCAAGGTGATGCATGCCATTTGCCAGCAAATATGGAAAACACAAGAATGGCCATCAGACAGGAAAAAATCAACTTATATCCCCATACCAAAAAAGGGAAATGCGAAAGACTGCTCAAACTTCCGTACAGTGGCCCTTATTTCTCATGCCAGTAAGGTAATGCTCAAGATCCTGCAAGGAAGACTCCAGCAATACATGGAGCAAGAGTTGCCAGATGTTCAAGCTGGGTTTAGAAAAGGCAGAGGAACGAGAGACCAAATTGCCAATATCCGCTGGATAATGGAGAAAGGCAGGGAGTTTCAGAAAAACATCTACTTCTGCTTCATTGACTATTCTAAAGCCTTTGACTGTGTGGATCATAATAAATTGTGGCAAGTTCTTAGTGGGATGGGCATCCCAAGCCACCTTGTCTCTCTCCTGAGGAATCTGTACAAGGACCAAGTAGCAACAGTAAGAACTGACCACGGAACAACAGACTGGTTCAAGATTGGGAAAGGCGTACGGCAAGGCTGCATCCTCTCACCCAACCTTTTTAACTTGTATGCAGAACACATCATGCGATGTGCGGGGCTGGATGAATGCAAAGCTGGGGTGAAAATTGCTGGAAGAAACATTAACAACCTCAGATATGCAGATGACACCACTCTGATGACCAAAAGTGAGGAGGAGCTGAGGAGCCTTCTAATCAAGGTGAAAGAAGAAAGCGCAAAAGCCGGGTTGCAGCTAAACGTCAAAAAAACCAAGATTATGGCAACAAGAATGATTGACAACTGGAAAATAGAGGGAGAAACCGTGGAGGCCGTGACAGACTTTGTATTTCTAGATGCAAAGATTACTACAGATGCAGACTGTGGCCCGGAAATCAGAAGACGCTTACTTCTTGGGAGGAGAGCAATGTCCAATCTCGATAAAATAATAAAGAGTAGAGACATCAGACTGGCAACAAAGATCCGCCTAGTCAAAGCCATGGTATTCCCTGTAGTCACCTACGGATGTGAGAGCTGGACCTTAGGGAAGGCTGAGCGAAGGAAGATCGATGCTTTTGAGCTGTGGTGTTGGAGGAAAGTTCTGAGAGTGCCTTGGACTGCGAGAAGATCCAACCAGTCCATCCTCCAGGAAATAAAGCCCGACTGCTCACTGGAGGGAAAGATACTAGAGACAAAGTTGAAGTACTTTGGCCACATCATGAGGAGACAGGAAAGCCTAGAGAAGACAATTATGCTGGGGAAAGTGGAAGGCAAAAGGAAAAGGGGCCGACCAAGGGCAAGATGGATGGATGGCATCCTTGAAGTGACTGGACTGACCTTGAGGGAGCTGGGGGTGGTAACGGCCGACAGGGAGCTCTGGCGTGGGCTGGTCCATGAGGTCACGAAGAGTCGGAGACGACTGAACGAATGAACAACAACAACATGTATTTCTGGGGACTTTTATGCCCCATTGTGCATTATTTAACATTTACTTACACTGATTCTTACTATCTCATCACACAAATTAATTTTTAATTGAAATGTTTATTTAATTGTATATTGGATGTATATTATTTTAAGGCATTGAAATATTGCCTATGCTGTAAACAGCCTTGAGTCCCCCTCAGGGTTGACAAAGGCAGGACATAAATATAGTAAATCAATCAATCAATATGTTTTGGTCCCCTACCATACTGGGGTTTTTCTTTGGGGACAGATCCAGATGAACTCCATGATGCAGGCTATGGCCCTGCCCCATTGATGGCTGAAGTTGTGAGGAAGTATTTCAAGGAGCTTCCTCAGCAACCATGGTGAGCGATGTGTCTTTTGGGTAGCTCCCATGTTGTTACCCATGGTTTTTGGCTCTCCCCCGCCTGATGGGGAAATGGCAACACAGCAGCACACCTTGTCACATTTCCCTTGTCTGGTGGGGGAAGGGACAGGGAACCAACACACCTTGCCCCCATGTAATAGGGGAAGGAGGGAGGGGTGTATGGGTTACTGCGAGGTGTCACACTTTGCCCGTGATTGCCAGTGAAATGGAACAAAAGAGGGGGGAGCAGTATGATGAGGTGCCTAAGAAGAACAGAATGCAGTTGTAGAGTATGTATATGCAAAGTATAGCCACCATAATGGGGTGAAGACCAGACAGTTCTCAACAGCCCCAGTTGTTACAGAAAACAAAATGTTGTCTTCTCTACAATTAGAATATCATGCCAGTTGAAATGTATTTTCTATGCAATACTATCTTGATTACTGTTTACTGCTGCCCTTGTCAGAATGCGTATTCAAGCAAATTACTTTAAGCTATTCTTTTGATTCTTTCTACTTAAGTCTTGCATATTATGGTAGAGCGTTCTTTTGCTCTCTCTCTCAAACACAAGTAAGACAGTAGTGTGCCATGCAATAACTTTACAGAAAATAAATACAACAAAATTCTATCACATCTGCTTATAGTCTTCTTGTAGCTTTCAAATCACCATGTTCCATTGTGTTCTGTATTCTGAAGTCCAAGATTGACCAACAGCACCACAACAAAAAATTGTTGATTGAAGCCAAGAAAGATGCACAAGTGATGGCTGGAGTCCAAGGGATTGATGGAGTGTCTGAAAAATAACTTGACAGCACTGGTTAGACAAAACCAACTGTAGGCATAATTTGCTTACTATGAGTGAGTCAACAGGCTCATTTTGGACTCAGTTCAGTGGGGAAAGGTTCTGCTCTTGATCTTTATTTCTAACACTTTGGTAGTTAAATCATTTTGCAAAGTATCCACTTTCTGGCTAGTGGCCGCCCACTTATATGTACTACGTTTAAGAGGCAGACAAATGTTATAGGGTCAACCCACTCAGTAACCTGTAAAATTGATCCAGCTAACATTAATATTTTTATAATTTAATTTATTTGACTTTCAAAATTCTTTTTAAAGCCTAAAACTTAAAAGAAGCTCTTGGCTTTACATGAAGCATTTCTTAGCATCAAATGTCTGTCTCTGCCTATCAGGTTGTGACTTCCAAATTCTTAGAAAATATCCCTCTCCTAAAGAGGAAATTCATTGAGCCATTAATTTATCACCATCCATATTTTAATTCATATTTTTTTTAAGTATGTAAGATTGATAGATGGTTTAAGCTTTGGACTAAAGTAGCACTCCAATCAAAAGCTATTACTGTATCCATTATAATGATAGTGACTCTGATTCTGGCTTGGCGATAGACATATTTTGTTCAGAATATTTCACAGAATATTTCAACAGACGGCTCGGAAGCTCCAGCTAGTCCAACGCTCGGCAGCCATGATACTAACAGGAGTGGAGTGCAGGGAGCATACAACTCCTCTGCTGCACCAGCTCCACTGGTTGCCGATTTGCTACTGTGTTCAATTCAAAGTGCTGGCGTTGGCCTATAAAGCCCTAAACGGTTCTGGCTCAAGTTACCTATCCGAACGTATCTCTGCCTATCAGCCCGCCAGGACCCTAAGATCTTCTGGGGAGGCCCTGCTCTCTATCCCACCTGCTTCACAGGTGCGGCTGGCGGGGACGAGAGACAGGGCCTCTTCTGTGGTGGCCCCCCGGCTGTGGAACGCCCTTCCTATGGAGGTAAGATCAGCCCCCTCGCTAATGGTGTTCCGAAGAAGATTAAAAACTTGGATGTTTGAACGGGCATTCGGTTAAACAGTGCAATGAATGTGATGATTACAGGAATGGAAATTTGGACGACAGATTGGATCACGACTCTAGTTATGAGATGCATTGTGTTGTCTATTGTTGCGTCAATATTGCATATTATGCTTTTATGGTTTTAAATTGTATATCGTTGATTGATTCTTATCCTTGTTGTAAACCGCGTTGAGTCACCTGTTGGGCTGAGAAACTGCGGTATACAAGTAAAGTAAATAAATAAATAAATAATAAATAAAAATACAGCATTATCTGTTTCATTTCATTTAATTTTAATTTCAGTTAGAATAGACTCTCTGAATAAACAGCAAGCATAAATCTCATTGGATCTACTAAATTTTGGATTAGCAATTGGATGTAGGCCATTGTCTGTCCATTTCTCTGTAAGCATATTCTATTTTAATTCAAGGAAGACAAAGATCCCAGAGATGCTCTTCAGCCTGTTACTAATGTATCCTTGTTACTGCATTTTAAGTGTGTATCATTCGTGTGTTCTAAGCACGTGTTTTATCTGTTCTCTTAGTGGCTTGATTGGATTTGTATTTAGTTGAATTGTTACTATTTCTTGCAGATTTCAGTGCTTTTTTAGAAGCAGAAATGCAAGATGTAACATTTATTTATTAATTAAGATTACTCATTCATTGCTTCAGCAAAAAGCCACTATGGTCAACATGCAACTTTAAGAATTCAATAGTTCCTTGGATCTGACAGTGTGGATTAACTATTCTTGATTTACTGAATTTATCTTGTAGCCAAGAAAACAATAGTTATAATAACAAGAAAAGTGCATTTACCTGTAAAAAATGCTGTACAAAATAATCAGTTGCATTCTCTTTAGATTGTTTTGACATATTGTTGATGAGATCCTTTACAAAATATGGAGAATTATGAATGCTGACAGGAGCATCATTTAAATTAAACCCAGTTTCTTCAATGCTGCTTCCTTAAAAGAGGTTAAGTGAGGGATCTGCAAACCACCATACTTTTCAACTGAGAAGTTCCAGTTATTGGAAATGATCCTTTGACAGCTTCTATAATTTACAGAAACTCTCCTATTCAATCTTGTCTATTATTATGGTGACAGAGGGAGGGAAGGCAGATTTTCCATATGTCCAAAAATCAGTCCCAGCCATTTCCATATTTTTTCACTTTGTTTTGAAAGATCAGACAGAAGAGAATGGGGGAAGATAAGAGACTGCTCTGGTGGGTGGAATAGCCTGCCTTTCCTCTTGGTGTTTTTCTGTAACAGCTAATCTTGATTAGCTGTTACGTGTAATGAATGAATGATGATTGATTACACTGGTCAACACAAATTTTGGTGCCTCAAATGTTAGCCCTATTTCTGAATATATCTGGCCTGATGATTACAAAAATGGCACCAGTTTTTCCCTATCAGCTCTGCTTTTTGAGATACAGAATATATACCCTCTACCAGTTGCTATCTGCTCACCCATAGAAAACCATGCTAACTACGGACCTCATCACACTTCCCAATTTGTGCATCCTAGGATTGCTAGCCAGTTGAGGGACAGATGGGCATGTAACCCATCATACAACATGCCTCAACTTCTGGTTAAGGTCCCACTCCCAACTGGCATGGAAGCACCCTAGGACACTTCCTTATTAACATGGGAAGGCTCCCAATGGAGCCAGCACACTTCTGCCTTGGCTGGGTGACACTTCCCTGTTTGATGGGGAAAACGTCACCACCCCTGCCATTTTCGAATGCTTGCAGGTGAAATGGCACCTGGGGGTGGGTGGGTGGGAGGAATGTGATAAGGCCTCATGTCTAAGAAATTAAAGTTAATGTGGTCTACTCAATGCAATTTTCTGAATCAGCGCCCCAGATAACCCCAGGAACAGGCCTAAAACCCAATTCACCAGAAGGGTTTTTTTTGTTGGACATTGTTGCTTAAAAATAAAAATAAGTATTTTATTCTTGAAACTTAAAAGAAGAAACATTCATTGTATACTTGGGTCTCTTTCAAAATACAAACAGTAGTTATAGCACTTTGATCTCATTTTAACATCTATGGAACTGTGAGATCTATTTATTTAAAATATTTTAAATTCTCTGGCAATGGGCTCTAGTCTCTCTCAAAACTATAAATCCCAGGACTCCATACAGTAGGATATTCCCATGGTAATTAAAGTGGATCAAAGGGCTATAATTGCATAGAGTGGAAGAGATTAATAAGAACTAGCTTCTCCTCAAATGTTTTATTATCACTCTTTCTTGGATCTGTAGATAGATACTGAACGAAAGAAGAAAAACATTTCAGTTTGTGCATGGCAGCACCATTGAATCTATACAATGTAATTAAACTGTTTCAGCTCTCACATACTATTTTGGAGGAGCACTCAATACCCAGACTTTGGGGACATGCACAGGGGGAAAAGCCAGAGAAATCCACTTATGCGAATAGAGTTCTTTTAATCACTTTCTGACTTCAGTCCTTTATATTTTAAGTACACAGATATGGAACCAATCAGTAACTGTATAGAGAAGAAATGCCTCCTGATTGCCAAGGAAACCAAACCAATCCTCTTTTGCATTAAAATATGAATTCCAATGCAAGATACTAAAGGTGTGTGTTCATTTTTGAAATATCTTTAAAAATATGAATCAGACATATTTGTTTCATTTGATTTTACAGAAAAACAAATTGGAATTTAAAATAAATGAAATGCAAATGGAAAGTCATTTCATGTTTTTCATTTATAGTTGCTGTCTTGGATTGGTTGGTACAGCCGAGATGAGAAAAAGCAAGAGTTATTAAAATGACAGATATAGCTTGTAGTCTATTTTTCAAAATAGCTCCCTAATGGGCCTTGACGAATTTCACTTTTTTTCCTGACTGGACAGTTTTTAGTCTCAGCAGAATTTTCAATTCTTTTCCAAAAATACTTCTAAAAAATATCATCCATGGTGTAAAAGAATTAATGACATTTGCCCCTAACTCTTTCAGAGGAGATGAAGGACCTTCAGGAGTGAAAGAAAGGCTGGGATGGGTTGGGTTGGATGCAATCTTGCCTTCTTCCCAACATGAATATTGACCTATTAAAAGTTCTGTGATGTTCAGATTAACCAATAAAATCATCTAACTAAGAGCACAAATGTTTACAGGATTTAAGCAATGACTCCTTTGGTTTAACTTCACTTATGAAAACATTATAATTTTCTTGTAAGACCAACAGGGCCCAGGGAATAATTTTCAATAACATTTTTATCATCCAAGAAAAAATGGTTGCATTTTAATATTCATTGCAACTTGCTAAAAAGGTGTGTGTGGAGGAGTAAACATGATTGAGCTATGACTCTAAAGCCATTTAAATGCTTAGCTAGCCAATACTTCCTGTTCACACTTTGAATAGTCTTTATGATGTTATCACATAGCCAAATATGAACAAATATTATTTTATCAATATAAAGTCATGCTTACCTGATTACTGTCATTAAGTGGATTTTTGTAATATGGAAGATGCAATCTCAAAACAATATTGTTAAGAGAGCTGCTAAGCAAACAAGATTAATCAAGGAGCTTTCAAAACTTCTTGAGAAATCACCTTCAGAAGCCAGTCTTTTCATTTAATGATTCAAACAGTCCTATTTCCATAGCTCCCCAAAATGACTGGAATGTGATTAGAAAGATGGTTGAGATTATGCAATATTGGGCAAAGTTCCACTAGATAGAACTCTATCCTGCCCCCCTCTCATTGCACAAAGAATTTGCCTTCTTTTTGTACCCGAAACACATCCATTTAGTAGTCAGATATGGGATGTGGCAGCAGGGGCGGCTCGTCCATTACGCGAAGTAAGCGGTCGCAGAACACTTTTTTTTGCCAGGGGCGTAGAGGCGCCTCTGTAAATGCCCCTTGACCGCCACTTGAGGAGTGCCCCCTCAGCTCACAACAGCCCTAGCAGTCAGTCCGGGGGGAGCCTCGGCTTTCTTGCCTCGCTGCCGGGCGATCCTCTTCCCAAAGGGGCCGGGCCCTTGAGCCTCGCCTAGCCCCTCTCGTTCCTGCTCCACCTGGCCACCGGGTGCGCGAGCAGAGCCGGCGCTCAATCGTTATCTGCATTTGATCCCTTCCCCATGACTGGCTCCCTTTCCCGATCCCCCGGCGCTCCACCCGCCTCCTCTCCTCTCCCCAATCCGTGGATGGGCCAAGGGGCGGAGCTGCCGCACCTGGCCCGCTTCGAGTCCAGAGGCGTGTCTGAAGACCTTCAGGAAAGGTGGGCATCTCCACCTCTCTCTCTCTCTCTCTCTCTCTCTCTTGGTCCCAATGGCTGAAGAGAAAGTCAGGAGAAGAGGTGACTTTTGGTGCGCCTCTGGATCCAAAGCGGGCCAGGCAAGGGAGCAAATGCGGTAAGTGTAGTTACTGGGATGTATAGTTCACCTACAATCAAAGAGCATTCTGAACTCCACCAATGATGGAATTGAACCAAATATGGCACACAGAACTCCCACGACAAACAGAAAATATATATCAAATGATTGGTTGGGGGGGGGGGCAAAATACTGTTTGCTTACCTTTGAAAATTACTTAGGGCCGCCTCTGCGTGGCAGCCAAGGATCATCCAGATTTCTTCCTACAGGCAGACATGTGATGACCTACCTAGGGGTGTTCCAGAGGTACTGATTAATGACATTCTTGTCATGTGTTTTTTCTGTAGACACACACAAAAACATTAATTCTGTTCCCTATGCTCCCTTGGGCCATTAAAGGCACCAATTATAACTTATTCACGTGGTAATATCTGGTCCTGGAAAAGCATATACACAAACATACTTTGAGGTTACACCTACATATATCAACAGTGTGTCAGCAGCCAATGTTTTTCTCATTGTTAAAGCCACGGACCCCTTTTTGAAGGAAAAGTTTCTTGTGGAGCCCCAAGAAACTTTTGGACACCAGGCTCACATGCATTTTAAAATTTGTCAGATGGGCTGGGCCAGTGTCAGATGGATGGAGAATGTTTGTGCAAACTAATTGGAAAAGAAATGAACAAATTTGTGTGCACATGCAGATATCTTGTTTGTAAAGCAAAAAGAAAGAAAGAACAACACAATATTTAAAAAGAAGAACAATTTTAACTACCATAAAACATGGTAAATCAATTGAAGACCAGGGGCTATCCAGCCTTTGCAATAACAACAGCAGCAGCAGCAGAAGTAACCCCAGGAGCACCAAGTCCAACCTCTCTCTGCTATGAAGTAAAAGCACATTTAAAGTGGGGAGGCCTTGAAATCAGGGTCTGATTTGGCATTCATGCAGTTAGGGAGGACTCTTGGAAAGCACAAAGGAGAGGGCCTCCCTTGTCCCACAATATTGATTATATCGATGATGATTTCAGAAGCTTGATTTTAGAGAAAAAGAAAGCTTCAGTTTCAGCAAGGAATTCCAGGGGACAACAGTGTGTGAAACTGCATAAAGCAGCTGGAATGTACTTGGAAAAGTTCATATGGCAGAGGAGTTTTCATGCATTTTTGTGGGAAAGTGTGCCAATCCTAAGATGTGTTTGTGCTGATTGTACATTTCACAAAAGTATTATAAAATGCAGCATTATGGGATGCAATTACCCCCAACCAAAAGTTTTGTGGGAGGTCATTATAATACCACATTAATTGAAGAATTTTTTAAGAAAACAAACTATTTTCTAGCAAAGTACCTCTGTGTGGTTTGTGAAATGTTGTTAAATGTATCTTGGAAAAGTTATTTTGTTTGGTGGAAAAGTTCCAGAGTTCCCCAGTCATGGCCAATGGAGAGTTTCAAACATGATAGCAAAAAGTGAATTTGTGAAGGTTTGAGGGAAAGTAGCAGAAAGTTGTGAGTAGTGGCTAGGCTGTAGTTAAATTCTACAGTTATGCAGTTTACTTTCTTTTTTAAAGTAAGCATTCAGTCCTGCATTTCAATAGCCCATGAGAGCCAAATTCATCTTGGATGTAACTCAGTTTGAAATGAATGAATGCTCCTGGCCCATTAAGTTTAGCTTGAGATAAAGTCAAGGGCAAAATGATATTCTTATGCAAAGTAGCATCGATGCAGATATGCTACTAATCACTGTGGATTAGGAGGAGGATATCCATGTCCTCATAACACCTTCATGCTGATCTTTTGCTCTTTCTCGTTTTTCTAAACACTAGTAGAAGGATTTAGTCTTTCCCCAGAGAAGGTATGGTACTATCTGTTACTGAAGTGATATAACATCATTAAAGGCGCAAATCTCTCATTATTTTGGAGATAAAAACATACTTATGCACAATTTTGTATGGCATACAGAGTGTCTTGCAAAAGAGAAAATTAAAGGTTTTTAAATCAATTCTTGAGACTTTATTAATGCTGACAAACTGCTAAATTATAATAAATATTTTGTTTCCTGCTCTTGGGCATCTATAATAAACCTTCTATCAAACTGGGGGACAGTAAAGGCCTAAAGTTTTCAGTAAAAATACAGTCACTTCACATGAAGTGTAGGCATATTCCCAATGATTTGGTCCTTCACAGTAGCACCTTCTCTATATTAATCACACAAAGGTGATTCCTTTTGATTAAGGTTAATTGGGACTTCATGGGACTCAGGGCCCTTCTACACAGGCCAAATAAACTAGGATCCCAGGTTTTCTGTTTATCCCAGATTATCTGGCAGTGCGGACTCAAAGCCCAGGATCAGATTCTCGGATATAGGAACAATCTAGGAGAGTCCTTAGATAATCCAGTTGAAAGTAGATATTGTGGATTATCTGCCTTGATATTCTGGTCAATTGATATTTAGGTTGGCTCCATCCCTCCTTTCTTTTAGGGAGAAGCTTAAATCATGGTTCTGGGATGAGGCTTTTGGATAGCAGGAATGACTTGTAATGTGTTGCAATCCAGAGCAGAGAACGAGGCCTAAGATAACTATCCACCACACTTGGCTGTGAAAAACAATCCTTTTTTATTGAAGAAAAATAGTTACAAAATAAAGGAAAAATGCAAGTCAAAAGCCACAGCAAAATCAGCAAACATGAATTTAAATGGACAAGGCAAAACCACAAGCCTCTCTGAGAAATACTTGAAGCTGTTAGCAATCCACTAACCGTACTTTATATCCTAGAAATCTTTCCATACTATGGCCAGGGAACCGGGAGAACTGCCAAGGTCTTCATCAATTCTGAAACGATGCCTGAACTGAGGGAATCAGCCTGGCGTATTGCAATTAAAACTCAAGAATCAGTTCCGTGAACCGGCCCACTGTTTTGAGGCCAATGTTTTTAATTCTTGAATTCGGGAGGAACGACGCAAACTGAGTGTTTTATTTCTGTCTTCCCAGATTTGACTCCTTCTGTTGTCATTACAGTTAACAGGTGCAGCAGGGAGGGAAAGTTCAAGGTCTCCCTCTGCAACATTCTCATTAACACTGGTACTTTCATTTTCCAAATCTACAGAAGTTCCTTCCTCACTAATTTCAGGAACATTGGCATTTTCCAAACCTACAGCAAATTCTTCCTCACTAATTTCAGGAGCATTGACATCAGAAGGTACATTTCCACCAGCATCAGTAAATATACTTTCATTAGCATCAGGAGGAACAAACAGAGAATCAGGTTCAAGTTCGAACTCAGGCTGAACCCCAACATAATGTTTGAAGAATTAACTATGGACATGCTCTGCATCAGGTATTTGGTTGTTGAATTGGACAGGAAATGACTACATGGTTTGATAATAATGTTTTAAATTATTTTAACTTAATGCTTTATTTATTGTTTAATTTGTTTGTATGTTGCGGCATCAAATTGTTGCCCGTTTGTAAGCCACCCTGAGTCCCCCTTCAGGGGTTGAGAAGGATGGGGTATAAATGTTTGAAATAATAAATAATTAAATAATTAAATAAATAAATATATGGCTGTGTGGAAGGGCCCTTAAATATATTGAATATGGATATCTGAAGCAGGGTGGATTACACACACATGTGGAAACCATGGAATCAGGCATCTAGAAATCAGGAATGGGACTGCTGCTCATAGCACTTTTACTTGGCCCAGTTCTAACATTAGGCAGAGCAAGGCTGTTGGCTCAGGAAATACTGGAGAAAGCCAGCAAAAGAACAAGCTATCCTACTGTTTATCCTTAGCACTCTGTTGCCTTCTAGTATAGTAAAGAATACTTCGCACTAACCATGTTAAATGATGAGTCAAAAACTATGCCAGTTGGCTTTTGTATATGGAATACGAGGGACTGCCAAATTGAGCTTCACTTCATGCACCAAAATATGTCTGTCATTGACCCCTGCTTTATGAGAGAAAATGTAATTCAGCAGAAATAATTTTGTTCTGAAACCAAATCCATTAGGGATACTCTGGATGCCTTGGTATTGAGATTAGAATTGTATGTCCACTTATCTTGAATTAAGTCTCATTGAGCAAAGCAGGCCTGAATACATATGGACATGTTTATGTTCTCTGATGTATAATAACAAAGTAAGTGCTAAGGGCATCACTAGGATTGGTATCACCCAGTGGTGGTAACTCATGGTCTCATCCCCATGGATCTCCTCCCATACTAGACCATGCATCAATATTGTAGTTAAAATGACAGATAATTTGACAAAATCAGCAACTATAAAAAACCAGAGACATTGAAAACAACATTTTTTGCTTGTATCATGTGTTGGCAAATCTATGTGGATTATGAGCAATAATGACAACTTTGGTTGCAAATGCATTTACATTAGAAGGTTCAAAAATCAGGATAGACTTTTAGACTTGTGGGCAGGCCCATAGCCAGGATTTTGTTTTTTTGGGGGGGGGGGCTGAATTTTTTACAGGGGGGGTTTCGGGGGGGCTGAGTTTTTTTGGGGGGGGGCTGAGTCTGAGTGAAAGAGGGTCTACCCTAGCAAACCTTTTGTATCATTACTCCAATACCCCCATGCATATGGGATATATTGAGTATGGTGATCAGATCATGATATGAATAAACATAACAGTTTAAGTAATGCACCAGTAAGGCCTTTTCGCGAACCACCATGAGAATTTGGGGGGGGGGGCTGAAGCCCCCAAGCCACCCCCCCCCCCCCAGCTACATGCCTGCTTGTGGGTATACTTGCTATAGAATATGTAAAAATGTTTTCTGTGTTTATACCTATCTATAGGGATATTTCTATTAAAAACAACACAATTTTGCTTAAACACTGCACAAAACTTTTGAGTCGCTTTGGTTCAATCACCCACCCCCACCACACCACCACTACCACCCCATTAGTGATGCCTGTGATAAATGCCAAACATTTGCCTTGAGGATGAATGCACAAATAGAGCACATCAAAGTATTAAACAGGCCAACTATACAGATAAAAATGGTGTTTATTTTCAGACCCTGCTCCTCGTGAAATGTATAGTTTAGATGGCATCAAAACTACAGCATCTTGTTGAAGACACTGATAAGTAATTCCTGCTAAGCTGCCCATCAGCTGTGATCCCGTAGATTTATTTATGTCAGAAGTAAATTGAGGGTACAGTTATTATGTATTTAAAAACACAAACAAAGCTAAAAGCTTGGCATTATACTAAATGTCCTTTGACCAGAAGCTGGCCACTTGGAGTACCTCTGGTGTCGCTGTAAGAAGGTCCTCCATTGTGCATGTGACAGGGCTCAGGCTGCATTGTAGTAAGTGTTCTGTGGTTTGCTCTTCTTCACACTTGCATGTTGTGGACTTCACTTTGTGGTCCCATTTCTAAAGATTGGCTCTGCACCTCATGGCCCAGAGTGCAGTCTGTTCAGCACTTTCCAAGTTGCCTAGTTTTCTGGGTGCTGGGGGGGGGGGGAGGCTCTCATCGGTATCAGCCATGTATTGAGGTTCCGGATTTTAGCCTCCCTTTTATCCCGTATGCAAGATTATTGCTTTTAGGTTTGTGCTGACATAGATTGTTTGACATAGATTACAACATTTATTGTATTTCTAAAAGCTCCCACAAAGGGGGCATCTATACTGTAAAATTAATGCCGTTTGGCATCAATTTAGCTGCCATGGTTCAATGGAATCATGAGAGTTAAGGTTGTACAAAGTCTTAGGCTTCTCCACCAAATGCTGGTGCCTCACTAAATTACAACTATCATGCATCTATTGCATTGAACCATAGCAGTCAAAGTGGTATCAAACTGCGTTGATTCTGCAGGGCAGATGCATCCTATATTTGAGAAGCACAACAGTTCCAACAAACTGCATTTTGTTCAACAAATTATGTCACTGATGGCCAGCCAGATCTGGCCCTGTCACCAGGGGGAGTGAAACATTCTTCTCAGGTGGCAGATGCGGGGGGACAGCTGTAGAGCCAGCTTGGCTGTTCCTTTTGAGCTTTCCAGGTGTTCCCCTCTATAGAAGGGCAAACTAGCCTGGAGTGCACATTGTGTCCTGGACTAAAATGTCCTGCACTCTGCCTGCTGCTGCTGTGATGAAGAATACGAACTCATTGATGGTGTTGAAATAGGAGTCAGCAGCCAATCAAGACAATTTCTATGTATGTAATGGAGAAGAGATGGGCATCTTGAAGCCAGAAAGGCAACAAAATTCTCAGGTCAGTTGTCCATGCATTAGTGCTGCCCAAATTCTCATTAGTCAAAGTTCATGCATACCTTTGGTTCATCTGGCAATACAATATTATTCTGAAATCAAATATATTTTGCTTTCCCCCATAACTGACAGCTGGCTTACTGGGTCACAGTGGCTAGTTAAATGTGCATTTATTTTTGTATATCCATATGCAAACTTTTGACATAACTACCTTATTTCAAGTCCTGCAAAGAACAGATAGATCATCCCTCAGATCTGCAGTTTAATTGTAAACTAAAATCCTAGATGCTGTTCGCTATCAACTTTCCTGCTATTAATAAGACATTTACTGTTCTGAAACTCAAATGAAATGCCACAGTTCAATGATTAACTGATAATATATATTGAAATGAATTGCAGGAAGGGTATATGACTACAATATATATTGAAATTGAGCTTATGTTAAATATATCTGTCTATATGCAATTATAGATTGAAGATGGAAAGAGATAGATTGTGATTTCATTCTTCATAATGCAGTTTGTCACTTACTTTGAATGGCCTGAAATAAAATATATTGCAACTAGGAACAAAACTATTGGCTAGAAAGTAGGTTATGTTTCTGGTCCATGGAAATATGCACACAAGACAGCATTTTGCTAAATTACTGTAAATAGGACTAGAGTAGAATATTTTAATGCAAAACTAGGTTAAGAAGAGATGTTTCTTCCTCAGTCTTGCACAGCTATTTTGAGAGAACTACAAAGTTTGGTTATGAACTTACATTTTTTGAAATCACTTTTAGGAGAGAAAGTATGATTCAGCAGAAGGAATCCTCGACTGAGACCAAATTTATCTGGAAAAGTATGGATGGCTATTCATATCTTACTCTGAAGTTCTTCTCATAATTTTTCTGAAGTAAGTCTTATTGAATTCACTATGGTGACTACTTCTAGATAGATAGGATAAAATTCAATTAATGTTAAACAGAAGAGTGCACAGTCAAATTGTGACAGTAATGTTTTAAAGTGGGGGCAAGCAATTCATGGATTATACAAATTTTTGGAACTCCAAGGGTTCCCCCATTGAATTGGAACAAAATGGAGAAATTATTATTCTCTGTTTTATATACGTTTGGTTCCCATTCACATCTTATTTTGACTCACCCACCGAAACAGCAGAAGCCAATAGGAAAAGAGGAAGACCATCTTCCAGGTGGATTGAATAAATTAAGGAAGCACTGTCAGAGGGGCAGTTGATGACCTGGACTCTAAAGGTCATTCATTCAAAGTTGAATTTCATAGCAAATGGCAATTATAAAGGATACCTCCGGCCATTTGTACTTTCATTTTGGAAAGATTATTCAGCTTGCAGTGAGTTCTGCAGAAAAAATGGCTTCTTGATCTTTGGAGCATGTCCACCACTAACAACGTTAGGAGTAAGATGGAAGATGAGCAAAAGAAAAGAAGTGCTGAACTCCCTTCCTTATCACCATTTTCCCACTATTGTTCAGGTTCCCAGTGGTTTTTAACTTTGCATCGTATAAGCTCATGTTTGAAAATAAATGAGTAGGAAGAATGGCATACAAGAAAAGAGGATCAGGTGGTAGAAGATGAATGCATGGAGTCCTGAAGCCAATTAGTAATTCCTTAATTTTGCCATATTTGAACATCTGCATGAGATTTGGATAATAATGTATATTAAGCTACTTCAATGCTGCCATAAAACCCACATAAGGCAACTTCATTGACATCATATTTTGCTATCTTACCTTAAGATCTTAGTCAACTGGGGATCCAAGCACTAGCTGTTGTTTTGTGGAGCTGTCATTCTTGGCAGACAAGAAAGACAATTCTGAAGTGTTTTTACAATTTTCCCAAGGAGACCATGTTATATGTAGATGGATTTGTTTTTACAAAATTACCAGTTGGGAATTGTCAATTTCAGCAAAAGCAGACTTACTGAATCAATGGAATTTCCTTACATATTAATTCACCATTGAACCATTTATCTTGTGGATTTCTTCTAAATGAGACAATTTAATGGGATTTAGGCCAATATTTTTACTATGGAAATTGTATTTTTTTAGACACAGAAAGTATACAATCTTCATTTTCTTTGTTTATGAATTTAGTTATACCTTGTTCCATTTTATTATGTAATATGCTTTGACAATTTTCCTTGTTTTCTGTTCATCTTTAAAATGCCGTATGTAAATATTGTAATTTAGAGAGAGAGAGAGAGAGAGAAGAGGGAGAGGAAATAAGTTAGTATCAGTGGAGCACATGCATACAATAGACTACATTGTATATGAAGTTACTCATTCACATTAGAGTGTGTACACATTTGCATGCCTTCACATGAACATGTACACTAGTCAGTATATTTATGCAGGTTTATTGGACTAACAAATATATTGCAGTAATAAGAACATTTGAATGTTTATGCACATTCTAAGTCTGCACAGTTGCTGTTAATAAAAATAAAATATAAGAGGTTGAAAAAGTTACTTTTTGGGGATACCAGTTACAGAATGCCCCATCCAAGGTGACAACTAAGGAATTTTATGTGTTGTATTTTTAAAAAGTAATGTTTTCAAGATCTCTAGAATATGAAAGGTCAAAGTGTAAATTAGGTAATTTATTCGTTTAAATTTTTCCTGATTGGTTTTCTGTTCTCTGCTACCTAAGTTCTTTCTAGTCACAGATTATTTCATTTTGAGCCAAACATTTTACCTTTGATTTTTTTTCCTCCCGTTTGAATGTGCTGACGATCTTTTGGACATGTTTATAACAGCAAAATGTTTTTTTATGACTATCTGATTAGACAAGATATCTGTCCATTAACTTGCTATGCTTGCATACTATGGGATCCTGGATTGTATCATTTGGTGATATACTTAGAATGCTTTGTCAGAGAAATCTATCATATAATCAAACCAAAAAACCCAGGTTTTTTGGTTTGATTTTTCAATAACTGCTGTTTTTATACGTTTATTGTATTATTGTGTAGGCATCGAATTGTGCCATTTTGTAAGCCACCCTGAGTCCCCCCTCGGGGGTTGAGAAGGGCGGGGTAGAAGTATACGAAATAAATAAATAAATAAATAAATATGCTCATGTATAAGTTGACATCATGTATAAGTCGAGAATAGGTCTTGAGGCCAAAACTATGGATTTTTATATAACCCATGGGTAAGTCAAGGGTCATTCAATGTATAGGGAAAAGCACCAATATACCCTTAAGGGTTGCTTGCTGCCACAATTTCCCTACCTAGGCATTCGAAAAGGCCAGAAACAGAGACAGAAGGCAGTGCTTCTATTCAGTTCTTCTGGGAAGGACTAAGTTTTTTTTATTTTCAGCACTCTATTCAGAGAAGGGAATACCTGTTTTGATAAGAGTATAATACTCTCATTGACCCATGGATAAGTCAACCCAGGTTTTTTGGTTTGATTTTTCAATAAAATGTCTTGACTTATACATAGGTATATGCAGTAGTCCAATCCCCGTGAACAACACTCTAAAAAAAACTGTGGAAGTACTAAAGATTCAATCAGTGTAATTCTGTAGTACAGCCAGGCAAAATGTGGTGTGCATAGTTTTCATTAAGAGATACATTCATGTGTAGTTTGGTGGTTGGTTGATGGCCCCTTAAAGTAAGTTGATATCTTGTAGAAAGGCAATAACATTTCCAGAGTGTTCTTGCATACACTCACTTCTGAATCTGGGAAGGGATTTTCAGACTCATAACATCCCAGAGACAGGTGGCTATCCAATATAGACATGTACTATGGCATCTGCTAACAGTTACAGACTGCATTTAAATCAGCTCCACTTCTGATAAGCAGCCAACGTGTTGACAGGTATTCAGCTAGGGCAGAATGTACTGTAAGATGAAAAAGCAACACATCACATTCATATTTTAAATTGAGACTTCATTTGTAAAGGGTTAAGAAATGATTAACAGTTACAGATCTAATTTAGTAAAGTATATTTTAAGGGTATGAAGTCTAACAGCCTGGTGCACTCATTTGTAATCATGATATTCACTGTATCAACTAAAATGAGAATGTTATATTTGTCATATTACATAAGCATTGAAAGTTTTGCAAGAAGATTTGGTAATATATATATATATATATATATATATATACATACACACAATTAGTCATTCACATTTTTCAGGTAAAAACCAATTTCATGTCTCATAAATAAATTACATCAACAAAATAGCTGCTGTTTATGGCAAGGCAGTGCCTTAGCAAATACATTTTCCTCAAATATATCTACTGATTAACAATAAAGGTGGGACAAAGTTCAAGCTCCATGAGAACTTGGACCAGGACTGTGGTTTCAAATGAGTATTCAAACATTAACAAAACAAAGGGTCTGCCCTACTGTCAATAAGGGTGAAGCATTATCTCGGTGGCTCGTGCAGTTGGAAGCCACTGGAAAGGGTCTACAAAATAAAAGCAAATGGGGAGGGTTGTCTTGATTCCCCATGGCCATTTCAACCTTGGAAGCCAACTATTCACAGAATTGGTGTCGTGGACCTGCAGCCTCTTTCTCACATCAGCGTAGTGACGGCCACTATTTTCCTTCATGTACAAAATAGAATCACTCACATAATTCTGTGATATAGGAAAAAATGGCAGCAGGAGGATTGAAGACAACCCACAGAGAATACACTAAAATTATAGGAGGGGAAAGAGTCTACCTAAACATTAGGAAGCAATTTCTAATGGTAAGAGGTGTTCACCAGTGCAATACACTGTCTTAGAATCTGGTTGCATTTCCTTCTTTGAAGGTTTTATAAACAGAGACTATTGTGAGTGCCTTGACTATGTATTTCTGCATGACAGGGGTTGTACTGGATGGCCCTTGTGGTCTCTTTCAGTTCTATGATTCTGTGATTCTATACCTTCTGGAAAAGAGCCTATAAGATTATCATACTATACTACACTACACTACACTATACTATCCTCATGTTTATCCTGGCCTAGATTGTTCTGATATATACCACCTCATCACATTGGGATTTTTGGCCCCTTTTTTTCTTTTCTGGGCAGGTTCTGCCGAGCACCATCAGATGATGCTGGCTTGGCTCCACCCCCATTCCTCCTGAAGTGAAGGGGAAACATGGCAAAATACTTCCTTTATCTTGATGGAGAGGTAACTGTTTTTTGGGTAGCTTCAATTGGGCTATCTGCATTTTTTTGCCCTTTCCCCCATTTAATGGGGGAAAGGGCAATGCGGCAATGCACGTTGCTGCCCTTTCACCCATCTGATAGGACAAGGTGCCAACATACCTTTTCCCCTCCCCAATATGTAATGGGAGAAGGAGGAATGGCATATAGGCACGAGGTGCCCCTCACAACAGGCAGCAAAACAGCATGTCCCCAGGACCCATGAAGAGATCAATAGTCAAATTTGAAAGGAAGAACAAAATCTTTAATAATACCAACAGCATGAGTTCTCAGCATGCAATAAGATTATGTTCCTGCCTTGTTGGATAGGTGACAAAATTCCAAGGACATTGAAGGTGTCTAGAAAGTGCAAAGGTCTCTGAAAAGTTCAGCTATATGCCTTCATTGAGGAGGCACAAGGTTCAGGCCAGAAGGAAAATTAAAACTACTTGCATATATGGGCTAATAAAAGTTATTTTTCAGAACTCTAGGCATCGACCATGTTGACTAGGGATTCTGATAGTTGTCATCCAAAGCAGTAACATTTCAAAGGTTTTAGCTGTAAACCCAATGGATGGGGCTCTGCAAATGGTGGTTGACTGTACTGATCAGAAGCAAAGATTGAGTACCACTCAGTATTTCTCAGATTTCATAGTTGACAACATATGTTGGTAAACAAAATATGAGGAAACAGAAAAGTTATTAATGACAAAAAACAGGCAAGCCAGGAGATGCTGCAGCAGTTTGCTTTCTCCTGAGATTACAGTCAGAGGCGGCCCTAGGTAATTTTCAATGGTAAGCAAACAGTATTTTGGCGCCCCCCCCCCCCCAACCAATCATTGATATATATTTTCTTTTCATCGTGGGAGTTCTGTGTGCCATATTTGGTTCAATTCCATCATTGGTGGAGTTCAGAATGCTCTTTGATTGTAGGTGAACTATGCATCCCAGTAACTACACTTCCCGCACTTGATCCCTTGCCTGACCCGCTTTGGGTCCAGAGGCATGCCTGAAGACCCCAGAGTGTGCACCAAAAGTCACCTCTTCTCCTGACTTTCTCCTCAGCCATTGGGACCAAGAGAGAGAGAGAGAGAGAGAGGTGGAGATGCCCACCTTTCCTGAAGGTAGGTGCAAAAACAAAGGAGGGAGCGGAGGTGGGAGATACTTCCAGGCAGAGGGGCTCTCTCTCGCTCTCGCTCTCTCTTGGTCCCAATGGCTGAAGAGAAAGTCAGGAGAAGAGGCGACTTTTGGTGTGCACGCTGGGGTCTTCAGACATGCCTCCGGACCCAAAGTGGGCCAGGTGTGGTGGCTCCGCCCCTTGGCCCACCCACAGATTGGGGAGAGGCGAGGAAGCGGGTGGAGCGTCAGGGATCGGGAAAGGGAGCCGGTCATGGGGAAGAGATCGAATGCAGAGAACGATTGAGCACCGGATCTGCTCGCGCATCCGGTGGCCGGGTGGAGCAGGAACAAGAGGGGCTAGGCAAGGCTCAAGGGCCCGGGCTCTTTGGGAAGAGGATCACCCGGCAGCGAGGCAAGAGCTGAGGCTCCCCCCGGACTGCTAGGGCTGTTGTGAGCTGAAGGGGTGCTCCTCAAGTGGCGGTCGAGGGGCATTTACAGAGGCACCTCTGCACCCCTGGCAAAAAAAGTGTTCTGCAACCGCTTACTTTGCGTAATGGACGAGCCACCCCTGATTACAGTCAAGAGTTGAATTCTGCCTCTCACTGCCCCATCAGGTTGACAAAGCACAAAATTGCTTTTACACATTGAATTCTGTTCTCAGTACTTGAGAACCCACTATTGAGGGCAAAGGATGAAAGTTGACAGAGGAGATAGAAACCATCACATTTGAAAGCAGCTGAAAAAGTGGAATAACAGAGGATTAATTGGGACTGCCCTTACCAGATTAGGGCAGTTGGGGGATATGAGATAGAGGAAGGTTCTCCTTGCTTTGCAAAGAGCTCCACTGCTTGATTGTAACCAATTTGCTTGGCTCTGCAATAGGATTTCCACTTGTAAAATAAAATTTAAAATAACTTAACAGTACAGTCCTGCCCATGTTCTGTTTAGTCTCTAACAAGGAATATAGTAGCACTTCCTTTAGTCGCTCCATGATTCTATTTCATTTGAACTGAAAAGGTTTCCCTAATTTATCTTTTAACCTTGGTGCCAGACTGATGGAGTCTTTCTCTTGGGTGATTTAAGCTAGCCACAACAAACATGCACATGTAGTATATTCACTTCCATGTCAGAAGTAATATATATTAATAGCAGTGCCTGAGTGCTGTGGAGCACGCAGACTTTGTAAAACTCTTACTGACTGCTCATCTGAGTTGTCTAATACCTTTGAAAAGAGTGACCCTGGATCCTTTTAAAGTCACAGTGAATTGTGGTTAAAGGTCAAGGGAGATTTAGGATGTTACAATGTGTATGCTGGTTAACCATGCGCCAGCTCTGTATAAACAGCTTATTGTTTAAGCTCCCAGTCCCCTTCCGTATTTCTAGCACAGCAAGAGTCATATAAGGGCATACAATTGTTGCACCAATTACTCACTCATTGTCCTTAGATAGTTCTGGTGGAGCCTCCTTATGCCATCTTGTGTACAGTCACTAAACTACACCTTGGGCGATTTGTCCAATTCCAAAGAGACTGACTAATTAATACCATTATATAGCCATGACTTGGGAGTGAGGAAAAGGTGGGAGGAACAAGATAATTTTTTAACAAAACATAAGCCCAAACGGGTGGGCAGCAAAGTGATGGTGTGGCCTTTCTCTCTTAATTTACTTGATTGCTTTTACAGTTTATGTCAAGCCCATTGCAGGGATGTATCCTTGTCTGAGCCAGGACTGTGAGATTTGAGTCTGAATTCAGTAACTGGATAATTCCTTCAGCATTGAACGATGAGTCTCCATGAGTTGTCAGGTAAGAAAAATCTGTCATTCTTTGGCTTCGATGTCGTTCTTATCAGCAGATGACAAAGGTACTGCTCATCAAAGCTCCTTGTCAAATTGGTTGCTTAAAATCTCTTGTCAATCTTCCCAGCCTTTTCTAAGCTGTCCAGGTTTGGCTGAAAGCCTAGTCCCATGTCCTACAACATTTGGAAGATGAAAACTGGGACACATGTGGCCAAAACGAGATCAGACTGTGATCAAGATGATAAAGGTTATTAACAAAGAAAGACACATGAGCTGGGGAGCCTTGGGCATACTGATAAGGGCACGATTCTGCCCCCTCTGAAATCAGTTTGAAGTATTGGAGGAAACCCAGGACAAAGGGAGAAAGTAGGGGAAGGAGCAGGAAACTAGAGCATTGTAAAAGCAGATGAAAAAGAGGGATATAAGAGGTGGAATTAAGACTGTCCCTGCAAAATGGGGACTATTAGTATGTTATTTGTATGTTATTTGTATTTAGTGTCTTCTCTTTACCCACTTTTTGGCTGTGTTATTAACAAAAACAATTTTATATATTATTGAAATATAATTTCAATTAACATATACACTCATGTAGAAGTTGATGTGTATACATCAAGGAGAGGATTTGGGGCCAAAATTATAGATTTTGATATAACTTGTTGATACATCAAAGGTCATTTTGTGGAAAAGAGAAAAAAGCAATATGGCCTCAGAGGCCCAAACTGCTAAGCTGCTGACACCATTTCTCCACTGAAGCATTAAAAAGGCCAAAAACATCACCACAGTAAAGAGAACAGAGGGGATTGGTGTTTCTTTTAGGTTCTCCCAGGACTGGCAAAGCTCTTGCCATTTGCCATTTGCCATTCTACTCAGAGAAGGGAGGCTTCCTATTTTATTTTTTTGTTGATAAGAGTTAAAATATAGTATCTTGTTGACTCATAGATCAGTTGAACCAGGATTTGTGGAGTACTTTTTAAACTAAAATGTCTAGACATACATGAATACACAGAGTAGTCTCAGAGGCAAGGAAGTATAATGGTTTGGATGCAGGACTGGGACTTATACATGAATACATAGGATAGTCACAGAGTGGTGCAGTGATTTGGGTGCTGGTTTGGGTTCATGTATAAATCTAAAACTCTAGACTTATACATGAATATATAGGGTAGTCACAGAGTGGTGTAGCAGTTTGTGTGCTGGATCAGTGTGGACATTCAAGCCCACACTCGACCATGGGAATTAAAGTGGAATGATACTGTTATAATTCTGCAATGTGAAGGGTCCTTAGTTTCCATTGTCTAGGCCAAATCTGTTCATTCCTACCACCTCACTTTCTAATTCTGCCAGTCATTATCATAGGCGATCACTTGTAACCGACTATGATTATCTTCCAAGGGTAGAATCTTGGTGATGTGTCCATAAGTGGTTGTAGAGACCTATTCTGGATCCGCATGGTCTTTCACAATGAAGACATAGTTTCCAGATGGACAAGGGTTTGCATGTGTCTCTTCGCATGTTGCGTCCCTTCACCCTCTATTCATGGCTCTTCAAAACCCAAAGTACTGTTGGTAAACAGCTGACTTCCAGTTAGAATGCTCAAGGGCCAGGGCTTCCCAGCTCCCAGTGTTTATTCCACATTTTTAAAGGTTCTCTTTAAATCTCTTTTGCTGATCATCAACATTCCATTTTCTGTTCTTGAGCTGCTTTGGGATACAGTAATTGGGCATTCGGACAATGCTGCAGGTCCAGCAAAGTTGATGGTCTTTCCCTGAATGAAGCTGGAGGTCTTTCCCTGAATGAGCACAGATTACATTATCATCAGCATATTGGACTTCTATAACAGGACTTGTTGTGACCTTACTTTTGGCTTTCAGCCTGCTGAGGTTAAAGAGCTTGCTGTCTTTTTGATATGTGATTTCCACAATGATGAGAAGCTTCCCATGAACAAGGTGTAGAATCATAGTTATGAAGATGGAATATAGGGTTGAGGTAATAATGCATCCTTGTTTGACACCTGATCCCACCTTAAATGGGTCACTTTGGGAGCTGTTGCTGTCCATGACTGGTTGCCATCATGTCATCATGGAGTAGCTACAGAATGTTCACAATTTTATCAGGGCATCCAATTTTCAAGGGTATGATCCAAACAGCAATATAATTTCTAGTGTTGTAGGCCTCTGCAAGGTCAATGAAAGGTTGGTTTTGTTCCCTGCAATTTTCTGTCATGCAGTGAAAGTCATATCCACTGTTCCTCTGCAGGGGCAGAAGCCATTCTGGGATATAGGTAGGGTGTCTTCTGAAATAGGTAGAAGGTGGTTTGTGAGAATACTTGTGAGGATTTTTCTGACACAGGTTAAAAGGGAGATACTTTGGTAATTTCAACAGTCTGTTCTGTCTTCCTTTTAGAAAAGGGTGACGATAATGACATCCTTGGAGTCTGTTGGAATTTTCTTAGTTACCCACACTTTTTTTACTGAGCTTGTGAAGTTATAGGGTTAGCTCAGGCCCACTTTCTTTAAAGATTTTAGCAGGGCCTGAGCTGACCCAACAACTCCACAAGTTAATGTCTGTTAGCTTTGTTATTTTTTTTAGTTGATTGATGGCTTAGCTGACTTCTTCCAAAACTAGGAAATGCTGCAAGCTCATCTTTGGTTTGTTGTTGAAGCATTTGCAAAATAACCTCTTTGGCCATGTTGGAACTGCAGTAAAGAAGATTGTGGTAGTGCTCTTTCCAAAATAATGCAATAGATCTTTTCTCCTTTAGAAATTTAGTTTTATCTGATGAACACAGAAGGAGTATGCCATGGTTTGATGGGCCAGAAATGTTCTTTGTGGTTTTAAAAAATCCACAAGTGTCATGGAGACCTGAATCTCTTTTGTCTACCAGATGTTCTTGAGTTCTCTGGTCCTATTTGGACCTCAGCTCTTGCACTAGTGTAGATCTTATTTGGAAGGCTTTGCTTTTCTTATCAATTAAATATTGGATCTCGTTAACATTCTCATCAAACCAGCCTTGATGTTTCTTAGTTTGGTATCCAATGGTTTGTTCACAGGCTGTAATGAGAAAGGTCTTTAGTTTATTCCAATGTTCTTCAACATTTTCAGGGTGTTCCATGGTAGATAATCCTTGAATGTTGTTGGGAGAAGGGCTTGTTTAAAGGGTTCTTGAAGGACTTCAGTGTTCATTTTATGCTTTTTCTTACTTCCTTGGAGTCTACATTTGGGAGCGATCTTGATCTCTATCGCAGATCAAATTAGTAAGTGGTCTTTGCAGCAGTCATCAGCTCTTGTCATGGGTCTTGTGAAAAGTACATTATGGCGGCCTCTGGCACGTATAATGATGTAGTCTAAGAGGTGCTGATGCTGTGACCAGGAGTGTTTCCATGATGTCTTAAACATATTTTTCTGGGAGAAGAGTGTGTTGGTGATGACAAGGTTGTACTTGGAGAAGTGGAGAATTGTGATGCTGCAATGTGTTGATCTACGATTCATCTAGCTTGATCTATGGTGTAAGGGCTGTAATTTGTGGAACAAATATTCCCATGCCCTGTTTGAAAAGCCTTGTCTTGTTTCAAAGAATGTTTCATCACTCAAATTGATGTCTTTCTGGTATCTACCCCATCTTACCTTTCCCTTTTGTTCTGGGTTAATACTCCCTGGTTTCATGTGTTACACACTTTATGTTCCCTATCCTACCAGATAATTATGTTGCTGTTTGCATCATTAGGCTGCTTTTTTTTTTGAGCTTCACTAAAAACTTTTCTTAGTATCAGGATCTATACACTGAAAATAAATAAAATAATATGGAATATAAACAAATGCATATGGCTATTTGTCATTGATTTTTCAGTATGCCAAGGACTTCAGGTATACTTTTTGGCTGGGTTTCTCAATTTTCTGGATTCGGAATGACTGTGATATCTGCAAGCTGCACAATTATCACTCTGGAAC
The DNA here is from genome assembly GCF_037176765.1 of Anolis sagrei. Taxonomy (NCBI): domain Eukaryota; kingdom Metazoa; phylum Chordata; class Lepidosauria; order Squamata; family Anolidae; genus Anolis; species Anolis sagrei. The sequence goes on along the minus strand of NC_090023.1, from coordinate 61,378,257 downwards.
AGTTCTACTGTTATAAATGAAATAATTTCATAGTAAGTGGTTTGACTGCCTCAACCTCATGTGTTTTCATGGGTTTCATAGGACTGAAACTGCTGAATGGTTAATTGAAAATCTCTCTCAAGAGATATTTCCCCGAAAAGTTATCACTCTCTAGCTATTTTTGTAGAAGAGCCCTTTTCTATTAGTTAAAGTTAATTCCGTTATTTATTCAGCTTTTGTAAGAGTAAGAAATGCCAGTCACGGGATTCATCAATAACAACTTTCAAAAAAATTGTGAATGGCGAATGCCTCCTTTGGTGAAAATCTGAGACAATTTGCTATTGTATACAAGTACTTGAAAAAATATGATATGACTACTAATTAGCATGTGTTGGGTGATCTTTGCATTCATGCAACCACTTTTGGGCTTACTCATCAGGAGTGTAGTATTATATTTCATAAAATGAGTTTTGGCTCAACTGAGCTGCTCTATACAGTGATATCCAAATCATCCTTTTGATTTAGAGCCAACTGATTTTGAATATGTAGAAAAGATGGGGAAGAAAGAGTATCAGGCCTCCTGCTGCTGCTATGAACGGTGCATTGTTTTATTCATTCCTCCCAACTCCCTTAAAGTTGATATTAATTTATTTGATTTCCCCAGGATTCTGGCCTGGGGAAATCAAGTTCAAGATGTAATGTTTCTGTGTTGTAAAAGAAATGAACAAGTCAAGGTTTTATGCACTTCTTCATTCTCACCCAAGGGCTTATTACTCTTTCCACACCAGCCATCATTCAGCTAAGATGAAAAAAATTGAATGGAGCAAATTTCACTTTCTAAAATAAAAAAAAATCCCAATCAATCATTATGGCATTAAAAACAGGTTTGCATATGTTTTGGTTCATTAAAATATATATTTAAAAATTAATAGAGTTAATCTTATATTACAAACTGCATAAATGTACAGAACATTTGGAACTGTGAGGTAGGGGCTGGAATGAACTGCAACAAACTCAAGTGTCATTTCGTTATTCTATGTGGTAAATGAATCTTCTGGGGAGAGAAAAGGTAGGGTATAAATAAACATAATAAAAATCATCATCATCATCTCTTTTGTATAGTAACTTCAGTGATGGCTTGGTGAGGCACCCAGTTCTTGTGCCAAAGAAACTTTCTATTTGTATCTTTTCCTCCACTGCATTCCTTTACAGTGATCTGGTAGATAGGATATACATGCAAATGTCTGCCTGTCAACCAATTTTTTTGGAACTGCAAACTTTTTCATATTCAATGGGAAATCTAATGTAAAATTAATCTGGATCCGGATCTAATGCATAAGAGCTGAAAATATAAAACCCAACAGACAAGACATGTCGGTACAAGATGGAGAAATGCCATTGGACAGTATTTGCACACCAGAAGATAAGTGGCAGCAACATTTCTGTGGGCATGTATCTCTCTGAACTCTTTCTGGATAAAGAGACACACATTTGAGGCTGATCTAGGAGTTCTTAAAACAATTGTATCTAGAAAGATATCAAAGACTGAGTAGTTTTAGAAAAATTATGAAAAATAATAGTTTCAAAATAAGTTTGTGACTGCATGTTAGAGGTATCATATCTATCTACTCAGAAGTAGGCAGGGTCTTTTTATTTCTAAGAGTTTAACACAACAGAACTTCATGTCATTTCTTGTTTGTAAATCCCATTCTCCCTCTTCCTGCATCCTTGGTCTGCATTCAAAGGCTGAGACATGTTAGTTTGGAATATAAGTATGCAAAGGGATCATGTAGCACTTTAGAGACTAACTGAGAGAAGGAAGTTGCATATGTTGCCTAAACCCCAGAACCACAAAGGACCCCAAAACCAGCAGCCAAAGGAAATGCCAAGGAAGATCCTAGTAGTTAAGTCTAAGAGTGACCTTTCCCCCCAGAAACCCAGTATGGCTAACATCCACAGATGATCTTTGCTCCAGATCTACAGTTACACAAACATTCATGCACGCGCACACATACCAGAGGGTGAACACAGGGCAAATCCTATCATTCCATCAGGTACCCAGCATAATATCCCTTTCCTTACCACAATAATCCCTTACACCAAACAAGGGACTAATCTCCAGACAGTCTGAAAGGTTACTGAATTACCCAACACCTGCCTTTGTCTCTCCCTGAGTACCTATCCAGGTGTTCTAACACCCATTGTATTACCTCTCCATGGAATGGATAAAAAGTGGTGAAGCCAATGAAAATATTTAATTTGTTTGTTTGTTTATTTATTATATATTTACTTATAACATTTATATTCCACCTTCTCACCCCGAAGGGGACTCAGGGCAGAGCATAGCATGAATTTATTATATGAATACATAAACATTAAAAACATTTGTCTCAATATTAAAATGCACTGTTTAAAACTGTCTTGATCATCTGTGTCAAATCTAATTGGCCTGATAAGGTTTCATATTGCGGCTTTATTGCACTGTCCCGAAAGCTTGGTCCCAAAGCCAAATTTTACCATCCTTCTAAAAGACAGGAGGAAGGGGGCCAGGGCAAAGGCTAAGAAAATTGTGTTCATGGATAAAGATATAGAGGAAATGTGTTATGGGTATGGGTTGAGGGATGGGTGTGGGGAGAGGAAAAAAGTGAAAAGAGTAACATTCTAAAGAGATGAATAAATAGATACTATTTATTATTTGTCGTGTCAGGGCAACCAGTCAATTATATTACATTTCTAACAGAACATAGCAAACAAACAGACAAAATACAAAATTTGTGAGTTTGGTAGTTGACTAAATGTCCTTTGACCAGTAGCTGGCCACTTGGAGTGCTTCTGGTGTTGCTGCAAGAAGGTCCTCCATTGTGCATGTGGCAGGGCTCAGGTTGCATTGCAGCAGGTGGTCAGTGGTTTGCTCCTTTCCACACTAGCATGTCGTGGATTCCATTTCTTGAGGTTGGCTCTGCATCTTGTGGCCTGTTCAGCGCCTTCCAAGTTGCCCAGTTTTCTGTGTGCCTGGGGGGAGTCTCTCATTTGGTATCAGCCATTGGTTGAGGTTCTGGGTTTGAGCCTGCCACTTTTGGACTCTCGCTTGCTGAGGTGTTCCAGCAAGTGTGTCTGTAGATCTTAGAAAACTATTTCTAGATTTAAGTCGTTGACGTGCTGGCTGATACCCAAACAGGGGATGAGCTGGAGATGTCTCTGCCTTGGTCCTTTCACTATTGGCTGCTACTTCCCGGCGGATGTCAGGTGGTGCAATACCGGCTTAGCAGTGTAATTTCTCCAGTGGTGTAGGGCACAGACACCCCGTGATAATGCGGCATGTCTCATTAAGAGCCACATCCACTGTTTTAGTGTGGTGAGATGTGTTCCACACTGGGCATGCATACTCAGTAGCAGAGTAGCACAGTGCTCAGGGCAGATGTCTTCACTGTGTCTGGCTGTGATCCCCAGGTTGTGCCAGTCAGCTTTCGTATGATATTGTTTCTAGCACCCACTTTTTGCTTGATGTTCAGGCAGTGCTTCTTGTAGGTAAGAGCACGGTCCAGAGTGACTCCCTGGTATTTGGGTGTGCTGCAATGCTCCAGTGGGATTCAACCAACCAGTCTGCATCAATTCTTGCTTGGGGCAGCAAAAGTCCATTATTTGAATAGCTGTCAAATTTCTATAAATGTATCCATTGCTTTATGTCTGATTTGAGGGTGCAAAGTCTCCAGACATCCATTTTGGCCGAAATAAACAAAGCCTCTGTTCGTTGCTTTCAATCTGTTCCTGTCTTATTTGATCCTTCAGTGCTTAGGCACACCAGGACTCCGAATCAGCAAAACTGAGGAGCTAAAATCACATATCACATAGACTAGGGGAATATTCATGCTGCACAATTATTATAGTCGGAAACTACTTTTTCATAAGTCAATGGAATCATAGAGATTCAAGCAACAGCCAGTCCAACAACATTCTGACATGTAGGAACATACAATTGAAACACATCCAACAAATGGCCGTCCGTCCAGACTCTGCTTAAAATCCACCACACTCTGAGGCAGCACATTTCATTGTCAAACAGCTCTAACTGTAAGAAAGTTCTTCTCGATGTTTAAGGTAGAATCTCTTTTGTTGCAATTTGTCATGAGTTCATCTCATGGAATCCTGGGGTTTGTAGATTTATAAGAAGCTTAGGACCTCTTCACATGTCCCTTTCGGGATGTGCCATTGCACCAGCAATTGCTGGCAAAAAGGAAGACATGTGGGTCAGCTTGTGGAACCCTGCTTGTGTAACCTCCCTCCTCCTGTTATCACATGGAGGGGCAGGAGAGGGTACTTTGGCACTCTTTCCCTTACCTCATCAGATGGCAGAAAGGGCAGCAATGTGCATTGCTCCACTGCCCTTTCTGTCATCACACAGGGATTTGGGGAGGAAAGTGAAGGTAGCTCCATTGAAGCTATCTGAACAACACTTTCTTCCCTGTGGTGGAGGACAAAGTGCATGGCAGGCCCCATCCAAGCTGCAAAAAAAGCAGCAAAATGGGGCATTTTTGCTCCTTGTGCTCCTTAGGGTTCTCTGCTGCAGAGCCATAGCACATTGGGTGGATTTTTAATTTCTAAGAAACTGCAAATCCCAGGATTTCATAAGAAAGAGCCATTGCAGTGAAGCTGGTATCAAACTGCTTTAATAATGAGTATGGATCAACTTCCTCAGATGCACCTTATGCTAGCAGCTTTGTTCTCTCAATAAGTCTTCAAGGTGCTATGTGTTTTTTTTGCATTTAATCTGAAGTTGGTAAGAATTTGTTCAACTTCCACTTTGTATTCTGCAGATTTGTGTGCTAAATAAGGATTTTTGTAAAATGAATGCTGGAATGGTTTCTGCTAAAATGCTGTTATTAAATGTATTTTGCCTGTTTAAAATGTCCATGACATTTTGTGTAGTTTATTTTAATGCCATGCATAAATTAGTGTAATCAATCCAACACAAAATAAAAATCCACTGCATAGATTTCATATGCTTGTGTCATTTAAATTATGTATTTTGAATACATTGCAATATATTTCTGGATTAAAATTGTTTATACCCACAATGTGCATGTCATATTCACAGCTATATTTGTGTCCTGATACAAAGAACATTTTAAAAAGAGCTTTAAATACGTAGATGAGAGAAGACCTTGTTAGTAGTTGCTAGTCTGAATGTCTCTTTAAGAGTTTAGACACAACATACATTCATGTAATTTCCTTTTTGATCATCTTTAGTCATATCCTCTTTCTTCTTGCATCAGACTACAGTTAGTCAGAGTTTGCTTGTTCTCTAATCAGTGGTTAATGTTTTCTCTTTGTTTGAAGAACATATATTGCAGCTTTCTTATAGTGAGGGATGATGAAATCTCTAATACTCAAATGTAAACCTACTTCTTTTGTTTTTTACATTAAACTTTTTTATTTTTAATTTGCACATTTAACAAAAAACAACAATATCATTCTTTTTAAAAAGGAAAAGAAAACTAAGCCTGCTTTATTTTGCTGCTAGAACCTATGTTTGTGTAGTGGAGGTGGTGTGGAACTGGTTGTTCCTCACCTTCTGCTCATGAATTCTAAGTACTCTGCTTGTGAAACATATTTCTATCTATCACAGTCCACAGTATTAAGGTATATGGCTAAGTTCCCATGGGATAACTTCCGTGTGTGTGTTAAGAGAAATAGACTCACCCTAGTTGATTACAATCCACAGGCTGAGTCATTAGAGTAATTAAGGTCAACAAGTTTTGGGCCACTCCCAAAGGGGTATAACTAGGGAGAGTTTGTTGTATGACTTCGGGCTTACTGAATATTTGCCTCTGATGTTTGGTGTACACTCCTGACTTTCAGCCTGTTTGACGCTAGAAAGTTTGTCTTACATGTTCATTTCCATGAACAAGATGTGAAGTTTGGGGAAAAGACATATTTTCTGATGGAAAGCATTACATGAATTAAATGCAAGGACCATATGTGAGTTTGATACTTCAGAGGAACTGTGACTGTATTATTACTAGAAAGTTTGTGTTGAAGTTACTGGTTTTTTTTTTCATGAATCCTGTTGCACAACAGTAAAGTTTGAGTTTTGCATTTTCCTTTACTTGTGTTACCCTTTTGGAATATACAAAGGACCAATCTTCTGCTGGTCTGCATGCATCGGCAAACCATAACACACAGCACCATGAATCCATTTGGCACAAATACTCAACATGTCCAGCCTGGCATATTAATTCAAGCGGCCACTGCGAGGCATAAAAAAACTGAATGAATGCAAGATTTAAATTGGCAAACTATCATATAGCATGATTGCACCTGGTATACAATTCATAAGGGACTAAAACATCATTTCATAGGGTTTTCTTAGGCAAGGAATGTTCAGAGGTGGTTTTGTCACTTTCTTCTTTAACAATTTAGCCTAAGGACCTGGTATGGCATCAGTCAGTTGTTCCTCTTTATTTATTAGATATAACATCCATTTCATTCACTAAAAGATTGAATGACTATAGTCCCTTTTTCCAGGTATTCTAGCTGTTAGGCCTTCCTCTGAATTAAGTATGAGAGTACCACATTTGCATAAACTTTTTGAACTTGGCTGTGAAAGATTCAGATCAATAGGTTGCTTACTCATCAGTCCTACTCATAAGGATTTTTACCTTGTATACACATCTGTCACTCATGCAAGAAATTTAAAATCTGCCCTTGTCTCACTTTCTAACCTTGACTTTTGAACATCAAGGCCAGACACTGAATCATTACCATATAAGTTTGATCCCTTGACATTCCACTAGTAATTGATCTCGTCTCTCCATTATTATGTTAAGCCTATATGGATTTAGAAGGCTGAGATCCTTCCTTAATTAACCTTAGCCTTTTTTTTTTAAAAAAAAAAAGTAAGATTAAACTCATGACTGACATGGGTAGTTCATAATTTATCTGAAGTTGAAGTATTCATACAGAGTCAGTGGAAGAATGTTGGAGCTAAAAGACACATCATTAAAACCTACCAGAAAATACTGGAAAACCATGTCTCTCTATTGAAGAAATGAATTTTAAAGAAATAACCCAGCCTTTAATGTAACCACAAATAGATAGTGTTCTATACATTGGGTTACATTGAAATAAAAATTCACATAACCATTTATTGAGAGAAATAATAATAATAATAATAATAATAATAATAATAATAATAGACACAAAAGCACAATATCCCACAGCAAACGAGATCTATATGCTGGATTTCATATCACAAAATCACAAGTCAAACACTTCCCAAGCGTCTAGGACTGTGTGATGTATTTTCAGATGATGCGTTCAGATCCAAGTAAGGTGGCCTTTTGCAGTTGACAGATCATGATTTTGTCGATGTTTATTGTTTCCAAATGCCGGCTGAGATCTTTTGGCATGGCACCCAGTGTGCCAATGACCACTGGGACCACCTTTACTGGTTTATGCCAGAGCCTTTGCAGTTCAATTTTGAGGGCTTGATAGTGGCTGAGTTTTTCCTGTTGTTTTTCCTCAATGCAACTGTCACCCGGTATGGCAACATCAATAATCCAGACTTTTTTCTTTTCCACAATCGTGATGTCTGGTGTATTGTGTTTCAAAACTTTGTCAGTCTGGATTCGAAAGTCCCACAGGATTTTTGCATGTTCATTTTCCACGACCTTTGTGGGTTTACGATCCCACCAATTATTTACTGCTGGCAGGTGGTACTTGTGACATAAGTTCCAGTGAATCATCTGGGCCACAGAGTTCTGTCTTTGTTTGTAGTCCATCTGTGCGATTTTCTTGCAACAGCTGAGGATATGATCCATGGTTTCATCAGCTTCCTTGCACAGTCTGCATTTGGGTCATCCACTGATTTTACAATCCTGACCTTAATTGCATTGGTTCTGATGGCTTGCTCCTGGGCTGCAAGAATCAGGCTTTCTGTCTCCTTCTTCAGTGTTCCATTCATGAGCCATAACCAGGTCTTCTCCTTGTCAACTTTTCCTTCAGTCTTCTCAAGGAACTGCCCATGTAAGGCTTTGTTGTGCCTTGCTGTGTTGTGATTATTATTATTATTATTATTATTATTATTATTATTATTCTGCCCGATCTCTCCAGAGGGACTCAGGGTGGATTCCAAATATAAAAGACAAACATTCAATGCCTGAACACAACAACAATAAATCCATAGTAACAAAATTTGGCAACCCAACATATAAAAACAAATTATGACTTAACAACTAAAATTAAATTTAAAAAACACAGCCTGTTATATCAGACATAAGACAAAACGGCTACAACAATGACATTGAGTGTTGGATAATGATACTGAAAGGATAATCTTGATTAGCTAAAATGTTGTTGTTATGTACCCTCAAATCAACTCTGACTGCTGAATCCATCCTAAGATTTTCTTGGCAGGATTTATACAGAAGCAAATTGTCATTGTCTTCTTCTAATGCTGAGAGAATGTTACTTGTCCAAGGTTAGCCTATGCGTTTCCACTTGTGAGGGAGGATGCAAATGCTCATTTCCCAAAATTCTGGTCCAACATAACCTGCCACACTACTCTGGCTGTCCAAAAGATATTAGGCTATATTTGCTTCTTTAAAAACCCTTCATCCTTATGCCCCATTTTCATTCTGTCAATATGTGGTTTAAAATTCCTGGCTCAGAAATTTCTGTAGCTTTGATTTGTCACATGTACTAATATATTTATGTATGTATCGAAAATAAATGTATTTATTTAATTTAAACTAAAATACTCTGACTAAACTGTGATTGCCATTGTTTGGAGATATCATAAAATGAAGAGACTCAATGGAAAAAGAAGTTAATGCTGGGCAAAGTGGAAGGCAGGAGAAAAAGGAAGCCACAGTCTGAGTTTGCAAGGCATGAATCAGACTCTTCATAACCTGGGAGGGGCTTTTTCGTAGTTAAAGTTCACTTGATGTAAATTAATAACAAACAACATGAAATCAGTATGTTGTACTCTTTTGAATTGTTATATAGCCCCCTGAAGAAGACGTTTAGTGTATTCACATGCTTAAATGACATTTATTTAGATATCCTAAAGACTTTGAGCATCTCTTCAATTGTATTGGTCAGTACCAAGTATTTGATGTATAAGGAGGAGAAATAGATGGTGACACTGCTATTATATCTCTGATTAATATCTGTCATCCATATCCGAGCCCTATTTACCCTGCTAGCTCAGTTGACATCTTGAGCAATGATCAACTTACATGCCCCCAAGGAACTCTGGGAAATTGACACTTTTGTTTGAAATTTTGTTTTATGTTTGATATAATAGGTTGTGTTTAAATTTAATTTTAGTTGTTAAATTATAATTTGCTTTTATATGTTGGGTTGTCAATTTTTGTTATTATGCGTGTATTGGTTGTTGTGTTCAGGAATTAAATCTTTGCCTTTTTATGATTGGAATCTGCCCTGAATCCCTTCAGGGAGAAAGGCTAGAATATAAATAATAATAATAATAATAATAATAATAATTATTATTATTATTGATACAATTGTAGCATGTAAATAAATTGTTCCCAGTTTTAATCTTATTACAACTCAATTCATTCTGTTTGTACAATTTTACATCGACACATTGACTTTTCCATTATATTCTGGGCACCACAATTGAAGAGAGATATTGACAAGTTGGAATGTGTCCAGAGGAGAGCGACTAAAATGATCAAGGGTCTGGAACCTATGAAACCTATGAAGAGCGGCTTAAAGAGCTGGGCATGTTTAGCCTGAAGAAGAGAAGGCTGAGAGGAGATATGATAGCCATGTATAAATATGTGAGAGGAAGTCACAGGGAGGAGGGAGCAAGCTTGATTTCTGCTTCCCTGGAGACTAGGACACAGAACAATGGCTTCAAACTACAAGAAAGGAGATTCCATCTGAACATGAGGAAGAACTTCCTGACTGTGAGAGCCATTCAGCAGTGGAACTCTCTGCTTTTAAACAGAGGCTGGATGGCCATCTGTCAGGAGTGCTTTGAATGCAATTCCTGCTTCTAGGCAGGGGGTTGGACTGGATGGCCCATGAGGTCTCTTCCAACTCTATGATTCTATGATTTCAACCTGCTTGTCCTGCCTTAGTATAATTCTGGTCCAGACTCAGTTGACATGCCAAATGAAACTCCATCCAAACTACTCAAAGCTGAAACAGGTAAATTAAATGTAATTTCTAGCTAGAATTTACACAGTGACATAAATGAGATTGGTTTTCTACACATAATGTAATCTAATTGATTTCAATGGAAATCCAGATGTCTATAGACTACAATTTTTAATGCTATCTGAATAACCTGACTTTGCTATTGGTTCTATGCTGATTGATTTTTTCTACAAGAAAGATTAGGTTACATTTTAGAATATTCTTCCCCAATTTATTGATGAAATTTGCCCACTTGACCAAAGAGTCAGTAATTATGGATATATATTCACATGCAATACATTTCCTATTTCATCTTTTACAGACAGTTGCAGCCATGACCTCTAAGCAGCTACTGAAACCACAAAATGACAAGCCAAAACATCCTCCAGTGATTCTGCCTTAAGATCCTCTGTCTCTATGAATTAAGAGCTGAGAGGCTTCACCTGCATGGGAGAAACAGCATCAGCTCCAGTTAGCATTCTCCTTTGAGTGTACACTGACCTTTCTTGTCAGGAAATGCCTGTCTTAGAAACAGATTCTTTGGAACTACTTATACTGGAATCAGTGGGATAATCCTGAAGTTAAGAAGCTATTCAGAATGACTGAGGAAGACTTTAGAGACCACTTTATTTCACAGTAGCAGTTAACGTACTAACATTTTGAGGCCTGGCCATGCAAGATAAAGCAATTCAAGCAAGACTTTGCATCTTTGAAGAATCCACATATGTGTGTGCAAATGTTTAATTCAAAATAACACATTTGTGATGGCTTCATATTCAAAATCTCTGTGGGTGCCTTCATTTGTGGGTACGACGGAACCATGAAAGTCCACTAATCCCCACTTTTCATGAAGCAGATGTCACTTAGGAAACAGCTGACTGATATTTATACCACCCTCTGAACATAAACAATCTCTGGGATCAGAGGGTTTTTTTTTTTACAGGGATGCTTGCTTCTGCTTGCTGAAAAGTAGATCACTCACAGGAGAGTATGGGAACACCAGCCAACTGCTTCCGAAGCAACAGGAAAATTGATCCCCATTATTGCAGTGGCTGCTGCCCAGTAGGTTGGCATTGAGATGGGAAGGTAAGGAGTCACTGCATAGCTTCCTCACTATGTTGACAAAATATTCATATATGCACCAGAGGCCGATGTCTCAATGCAAGCCATAATTCGTTGGGATATCATGTTAGAGATCTCAAAATTTAAAACTGTATACGTGAAGGACTGGGTTTCATATTAAACATTCAAACACAAGGTTAAGCCATAACACAACAGGAAACTGTGGTAAACAACTAATAAATAAATAAATTTGAAAGTAGTTTTAGTTTCTTATCTAAATGCAGTTTGAAGGCAACATACAAATGTTCCAAATGAAAAGTTTCCTAGAAGCAAAACTCAACACAATACTGTGGTAACTCCTCAAAATTTCACAAAGACTGAGCCCCTATATGGAGGAAATGAAGTGTTACTTTAAGCTTATGAAATGTTATGTAATGTCACCTTGTTAGTACATTTTGACATTATGAAGTTGAATGTACAACTGCACACATATCTTCATGTACAATGTGTAATCTGCATGCAGATCCATACATGGCTATGTGAAAGCACATGCACCTCAATTCACAATGTATAATCATGTGCAATGAACTTATGTCCAACGTTTGATCTACAAGCTTGAACAAAATATGACTGTTCTGGGGAAAATGTCCAACTGTTCCCAGAGGATAATTCCAGCCAGAGTATTTTTCATAATTTCTCAAGTTGCAGTGTTTGTTGTTCATTCGTTCAGTCATCTTCGACTCTTCGTGACCTCATGGACCAGTCCACGCCAGAGCTCCCTGTCAGTTGCAGTGTTACTCACTGGCATATCTAGAAGTGACCATATTGCTAAAATATTAAAATCACTTCATTGTATGTCAATTGTTTTCTGGACATGATATAAAGTGATTGTTATTACCCTTATGGCCCTACATGATTTTGGTCTGGGTTATCTACAGGAATGCCTTCTCTTCTAAAATCCACCCTCACAGGTCCTGTGGGAGACATCTACTTCAGTCAGCCAAATGTACATTGCTTGTTACTCAAAGGACAATTTCTTCTGCCACCTTGATACTGTAGAATGACCAGCTGTAAGAGATTCATCAGCTCAAGATGATGACATAGGACCTCATCACATTAGTTGCCAGATTCACCACAGATCACAGTGAATCTGGAGGGGCCACTGTGGGGAACCTGTTGCCCCATGCCCTAAATCTCCCAACTTCCCTCTTACTCATCCCACAGGAGGGGGGGGAGCATCCACCGCCCCACCCCCCAATTGTTGTCAATGCAACATGAGAAGTGTCCTGTGTTAGCACAGTGGCAGCGTATGGTGCAGCTTTACCATGAAGCCGCACCAGAAGTAGTTTGATATTGTGGGCTGGGATCCAGTGGGCTCTATGGCACAAATGAAGTAGGACCATCTTATGCCATCAAATTTAGCCCGTCTGATGAAATTGTAAGTTTGAAACAGCAGAAAAGATCAATGTGTCCGAGCAGACCTGTCCAGAAACATTTAATATATGGTTTTTAAAATATATATTGCTGGATTTTAATATGTGTTGGTTTATCTGGTCTCTGAACTGATGCCATGTGTTGTTATTCTTCATCATGATCCATAAGTAGAGATGGGTAGGATGGGTAAGAAATGATAGTTGTTGTTATGTAACATGAATTGGTACAGTATTAATGTGTGAAGATTACTTTTATATTGAATGTATTGTCAGATTTATTGCACAACAGTGTAATATGAGTTAGTACAATATTAATATATGAAAATTACTTTTGTGTAGAACATTTTATGAGATGTATTTCACAACAATAAACAATAAATAAGTAAAAATAATTATTATGGTTATTCTATTAAGTACATACTTCAGAAGCAATAGAACTAGATTCCTAGATAAACATTACTTACTATACTAATTATAGTGTTACATAGTGGATTCTGGCCAGAAAACTTACTAGTTTCTAAAATTGAGAAGGAGGGGGTCAATTTTCCCACCCATTGAGAAAGTATTGCAAATCCCACTCATATTGGAGATCATGTGAGAAGAGGTGAAAATGTTAGTGGGGGCTCCCATCAACTTCAGATGCTGCTCACTGATAAGTATTATTTGGAAACTTTGTTAAACTCTACACAGCCTCTGTAGGAATCATGAATAAATAGAAGTCAAGAATGAGCTATTGTACTTTTTTATTCATAACTGCCCAACAGAATTTTGGTCAGTAATTTTAAGATAGAGGGGGCAGAGTAATTTAACTGGATGATTCCATGTAATAGCACAAGAAAGAGTTATAAGCATGATTTGTTCAACTCTATTTGTTCATTGTCAAATAAGTTCCCCCAGGTCTCTGCTCCATGCGCACAAGCCCATTTCTTGACAGAAAAGTATAAAGTCATAACAGATTGATGTAGCTACCTCATACCTCATACATACTACAAGAAGTATGAAATGGCAGTCATTCTCTTTCAAAAGCTTGAATGGAGGCCTAAGGCTACAATCCTATGCATGTTGATTTGAATGCAGTAGACCTTCAAAGTAAGCATCTATTGAGTAACATGTTCTGGAGGCATTCTCTCCTGATGTTTCGCCTGCATCTATGGCAAGCATCCTCAGAGGTAGTGAGGTCTTTTGGAACTAGGAAAATGGGTTTATATATCTGTGGAATGACCAGGGTGAGACAAAGGACTCTTGTCTGCTGGAGCTAGGTGTAAATGTTACAAGTGGTTTTTATATCTTTCCCAAATTCTAAGTAAAGAGGAACGGACAAAGTGATTACCAAAATTTATTTCCTTCTTCTCTTTTCCGTACCATACATAAGCGTGCCATCCGACCCGGAGATCATGGCCCTCTAATGTCAGGAGGTTTTCTTTCTTCAGTTTTATCCAGTCTTTTATCCAGATCAGAGCACATGCTTCATGGTACAGCTTAAGATTAGGTAAGCCAAAACCTCCTCTATTTTTTTTATTGGTCATTACTTGATATTTTATTCTTGATTTTTTCCCTTTCCAGACAAATTTTAAAATGTCCTTTGACCACTCATTAAATTTCTTAATGTTCCTAATTATAGGTATATTTTGGAATAGATAGAGCAGTTTCGGGAGAACTGACATCTTGATCAGTGCAATTCTTCCCAACAAGGAAAGGTTTAAAAATTTCCATTTCTCCAAATCTTTTTTAATTTCTTTCCAAAGTTTTTCATAGTTATTGGATAAAAGCTGACCATTTTTAGCAGTTATCCAGATGCCCAAATACTTAATCTTCTTTACTATTTGGAGGCCTGAGATTCTTCTTAATTCTTCTTGTTTATCCTTTGTCATATTCTTCGTTAAGATTACAGTTTTATTTTTGTTTATTTTAAATCCAGCCAATTTCCCAAATTCTTCAATAGTGTTTAGCCAGTTCTTAATATTCTCCCGTGGATTTTCTATTATTCCAATTATGTCATCTGCATAAGCTCTGGCCTTATATTGTTGTTTTCCAATTTTGACCCCTTTGATTTTTTCCTCTTTTTTTATCTTTTTCATCAAAATTTCTAGGGACATTATAAAAATCAGGGGGGATATGGGGCAACCCTGTCTGGAACCTTTCTCAATTTTAAATTCTTCGGAAGTTTGTCCATTTATTTGGATTCTCGCTCTTTGATTCTTATAAATTTCCTCTATAGCTGTTATAAATTGAAAACCCAAATCCATTTCTTTCATGAGAATCTTGAAAAAGTCCCAGTTGAGATTATCAAACGCCTTCTCTGTGTCAACCGCAAGGAAGGCCACTTCCTTTTGGGGGTTGGCTTCATAATATTCAATCATGTCCACCATTATTCTCGTATTATCTTTCATGTTTCTTTTAGATAAGAAGCCGACCTGTTCTTCTCCTATCCAATTATTTAAAAAATTCTTTAATCTTTGGGCCAGGATATTTGTAAAAATTTTGTAATCCACATTCAAGAGAGAGTTTGGTCTGTAATTCCGTACCTCCAATTGGTCTGACTGTTCTTTATGAATTACTATTATTTCGGCTAGATTCCATGTCTGAGGGGTTCCCTGATTCTGAAGGGCCCCCTCTCTGTTGTTGTACTGTTGCAATTTTAGAGTTTTTTTAAATACTGGTAGCCAGGTTTTGTTCATTTTCATGGTTTCCTCCTTTCTGTTGAAACTATCCACATGCTTGTGGATTTCAATGGCTTCTCTGTGTAGTCTGACATGGTGGTTGTTGGAGTGGTCCAGCATTTCTGTGTTCTCAAATAAAATGCTGTGTCCAGGTTGGTTCATCAGGTGCTCTGCTATGGTTGACTTCTCTGGTTGAAGTAGTTTGCACTGCCTTTCATGTTCCTTGATTCGTGTTTGGGTGCTACGTTTGGTGGTCCCTAGTTTTTGTCCCACCCTGGTCATTCCACAGATATATAAACCCATTTTCCTAGTTCCAACAGACCTCACTACCTCTGAGGATGCTTGCCATAGATGCAGGCAAAACATCAGGAGATAATGTCTCCAGAACATGGCCATATAGCCCGAAAGAACCTACAACAACCTATTGAGTAACACTTCACA
The DNA here is from genome assembly GCF_037176765.1 of Anolis sagrei. NCBI lineage: Eukaryota > Metazoa > Chordata > Lepidosauria > Squamata > Anolidae > Anolis > Anolis sagrei. The sequence goes on along the minus strand of NC_090023.1, from coordinate 61,362,515 downwards.
CAAAGAATCATAATGCAACTTCACATATATTTTGTCCAATGCTTTTGAAGATTTGTCTCAGATAAAATAGCCATCTATCATGTGGGAAGGGACCACTAAAAATAAGGAAGATATTGTGTTATTTAAAAGGTCTAAAGTTATAGTTAAAGGTTTACTGTTATCTCCTGAATGACAACATTAGACTTCATCCTGGATTCTATATGATAGAGCCATGTCAGTTAAAGGGTGATCAAACTGCAATAATTGTATAGTTCACACATTTCATAGCTTAGTTTCTTTTTAAAAAGCCCACTTCAGTGAGATATACTGATTTATCATAGAAAACATTGGCTCAGTTATGAAACCTTCCCAAAAAGGTCCCAAAATCAGAAGATCCCCACCATTCATCTTGTAGTATTTGACACAAGTAATTGCCAAATGTGGTAGTTTATCTTCAAGCTCAGGAAGAACATGTACCTGTCCTAAAGAATTAAGCATTTAGACTTAACAATTTTTCTGGACAACTAGAAAAGAATTTTGACCCCAGAAAAGCCAGCATAATTTGAAAATCTCCCCTTTCAACCTCTTTTAGGGAGAAAATTGTTACTCCAAGCACGGAAAAACTTCAATTCATTTCCAATTTATAATATGTATTTATTATTATTTGAAACACTTATTTTCCACCCTTCTCACCCTGAAGGGAACTCAGGATGGAGCACAACATATATATGGCAAGCATTCCATGTCAGGTCATAAAATAACTGTAAATATACACAAACACTAAAATCATTTATATTTAGTTTAAAATCAGTTATTTTAAACCATCTCAAAACACCATGCTGGCTCCAGTCAGTGGAGTGGGTTTCCTATTGTTGCCTTATTGCACTGTCCCAAAGGCTTGGTCCCACAGCCAGGTTTTTACCATCTTTCTGAAGGACAGGAGGGAGAGGGCTAATCTAATCTCACTGGGAAGGGAGTTTCATCACCAGCAAGGGGGGGGGGGACAATAATTGAGAAGGCCTTCTCTCTCGTCCCTGCCAAACGTGCCTGTGTGATGGTGGTGGGATCAAGAGCAGGGCCTCCCCAAAAGGTCTTAGTCTTCACGGTGGTTCCTAAAGGGAGATGCATTCAATATACTAATTGCAACAATGTTCCACCCATGGGAAATCTCTCAGCTAGGATGTGCAATATCTGGATACAGAAGAGGAATTTCCATCTCACCCCACTTCTTGTAAACAGTAAACAGGATTAGCTGATATATTTATCACACACAAAGATTTAAAAATGACAAGGTTAGATAAATAATACAGGGAAAGCAACTATTGATTCAGTAGTGACTATTGCAACTAAACTACAGTCAGTCCTGTAGTTATGGATAGACTGTAACAGATTGAGACCTCCAATGCTATAATTTTAAGTAGTGTACAGTAACTCAAAATGAAAATTTCAATCTTCTGTAGAATCGAGCCATAAAGCGGCAAAAACCTGCTGTAATTGTACAGTGTGGATATAGCCAGGAAACATAATGATGGGGAAAAGGCAGAACTACTTAATGCCTTCTTTGCCTCGATCTTCTCACAAAAAGAGAGTCTTCAACCTCAGCAAGATGGAGTGGATGAGGGATTGGAGGACATCCAACCCCAAATTGGGAAAGAAGTCGTCCAGGAATACCTGGCCGCTCTTAATGAGTTCAAGTCCCCAGGGCCAGATCAACTACACCCCAGAGTATTGAAGGAACTAGCGGAAGTCATTTCGGAACCATTGCCAACCATCTTTGAGAGTTCTTGGAGAACGGGAGAAGTTCCAGCAGATTGGAGGAGGGCCAATGTGGTCCCAATCTTCAAGAAGGGGAAAAAAGGATGACCCAAACAACTACCGTCCGGTCAGCCTCACGTCGATACCGGGCAAGATTCTGGAAAAGATTGTTAAGGAAGCGGTCTGCAAACACTTAGAAACAAATGCAGTCATCGCTAATAGTCAACATGGATTTATCAAAAACAAGTCATGCCAGACTAATCTGATCTCTTTCTTCGATAGAGCTACAAGCTGGGTAGATGCGGGGAATGCCGTGGATGTAGCGTACCTGGATTTCAGTAAGGCCTTCGACAAGGTCCCCCATGACCTTCTGGCAAGGAAACTAGTCCAATGTGGGCTAGGCAAAACTACGGTGAGGTGGATCTGTAAATGGTTAAGTGGACGAACACAGAGAGTGCTCACTAATGCTTCCTCTTCATCTTGGAAAGAAGTGACAAGTGGAGTGCCGCAGGGTTTCGTCCTGGGCCCGGTCCTGTTCAACATCTTTATTAATGACTTAGATGAAGGGCTAGAAGGCATGATCATCAAGTTTGCAGACGACACCAAATTGGGAGGGATAGCCAATAGTCCAGAGTACAGGAGCAGAATTCAAAATGATCTTGACAGATTAGAGAGATGGGCCAAAACTAACAAAATGAAGTTCAACAGTGACAAATGTAAGATACTCCACTTTGGCAGAAAAAATGAAATCCAAAGATACAGAATGGGGGACGCCTGGCTCGAGAGCAATACGTGTGAAAAAGATCTTGGAGTCCTCGTGGACAACAAGTTAAACATGAGCCAACAATGTGATGTGGCGGCAAAAAAAGCCAATGGGATTTTGGCCTGCATCAATAGGAGCATAGTGTCTAGATCTAAGGAAGTAATGCTACCCCTCTATTCTGCTTTGGTTAGACCACATCTGGAATATTGTGTCCAATTCTGGGCACCACAATTCAAGAGAGATATTGACAAGCTGGAATGTGTCCAGAGGAGGGCGACTAAAATGATCAAGGGTCTGGAGAACAAGCCCTATGAGGAGCGGCTTAGGGAACTGGGCATGTTTAGCCTGAAGAAGAGAAGGCTGAGAGGAGATATGATAGCCATGTATAAATATGTGAGAGGAAGCCACAGGGAGGAGGGAGCAAGCTTGTTTTCTGCTTCCTTGGAGACTAGGACGTGGAACAATGGCTTCAAACTACAAGTGAGGAGATTCCATCTGAACATTAGGAAGAACTTCCTGACTGTGAGAGCCGTTCAGCAGTGGAACTCTCTGCCCTGGAGTGTGGTGGAGGCTCCTTCTTTGGAAGCTTTTAAGCAGAGGCTGGATGGCCATCTGTCAGGGGTGATTTGAATGCAATATTCCTGCTTCTTGGCAGGGGGTTGGACTGGATGGCCCATGAGGTCTCTTCCAACTCTTTGATTCTATGATTCTATGATTCTATGAATGCAATAATCAGTATATGTCCTAATTGCTGTTTACAAGAGGTCAGAAGTCTCTAACATTCAGGAGAGTTTAAACATAACCAGGAATTTCTTTTTGCCTGTATTAATAAAAGCATCACATCATTACAGGATTGTGAGCCAAAAGGGGATAAATTTATTAAATTCCTGGTATAATTGCTTCTCACACAAGGAGGGATTGCATGTATGGGCCAAGTAACTTCATTAGAGCTTTTGTAAAGTCAGGATGTGCTGTTGCAAACTTGGTCATTGTCGCTTAATGCCATTTACTCATTCAACAGTTCCTTTTCTGTAACCAAAAAACAAATGAGAACAAATATTTGAAGGTTATACCATTGCTTTGCCACTGAATTGAGCCAATTCTAGTTAATCCCATTGATTGTTTCCAAAACTAAGTTTATATTGTCATAGTTGCTTATATTGTATGTTTCTTTGGGTGTAAATGAAAGTAAAACTCTTACTGTCATCCTGGAATATTAACTCAAATACATTGCATTAATTGTGAAATTCAGTAATGGAGGCAGCAAATAATCCATGAATAGGTTCTTGTGGGTTCTAAGCAAAATGACTTGAAGGAACAAATAACAAGGGCAAATCACAGAATAGAGACAACAAAATTCCTGAGACACGATTCTCATGTCCTGGGATATGAATTAGTTGTAAGTTTTATTCTTACACGTGGTAACATAAGCAACCCAATGTTATCAAAAGCAGCATGCAGTTTTATCTATTGTGAATACCAACAAAATTAATAGAGATTTTTAAAATCTGTAATGCAAGAAGCCATTTTTTTAAAAAAGGTTTTTCTTTTTGATGGGGTAATGTGAAGACAATGGTTCATTTTTGACTCAAATGCACTTTCTGGGTCTTTTCCCACTGAATAGCTACAGACTGTGTCCTCCAAGAATGGAACATGATAATGTTTGCTGGTTATGCTGGCAGGTTGCCAGTTATCTTGTTGCCAATTCCACTCAGGTAGTGTGACCTTGCTAGGTTATAGAAGCATGTTGTACTGACTTTATTACAGTTTGCCCTTTTATTGAGGGTATGTTTAGTGCATGTTTGGGGTCTAATTAAAATGCTAAAATATGGTTCCAGGAGATTATTAGGCTTCCTTCAAAGAAGACAGGAAGCAAAAAGTGACTGTGTTGAAAGTGACTGAATAACTTGCTCAAAAAACTGAAACAGTAGACAATCATAATTTCTTTACATTTGCCACTAGACAGTAGAAACAATATCCTGGGAAGAGCCCAAAATCCCAATCTGCATATAGTCAAACTCTCCTACTAATTATACTGTTGATTCATAGCTGATGGTTTTTTCAGGGCCAATGGGTGCATTAATTAGCGCTGTGTTTTAGTCCAAATTTTCAAGGAGACATTTGAAGTGCTGAAGACTATCTATGAAGTAGAGCTAGTACCTTGGAGATCTTCTTTAAAGTTTGGACTAAACCCAATTGGATATACTATTTCACCAACATTGGAGCCATCAGTTCTAGTACATCACTTTTTCTCTTTTACATAGACTATGTGGTACCAATGAGGAAGATAAGGAGAACATTGCAAGTCTTGTAAATGTGCTGATCACTAATTTCAGGGTGAATTAAGGGAAAAAAAATAGGGAGCACTGATTATATTTATTTAGTTTCAAAAATATTTAGTTCTGTAGTTGTGGAAATGAACAGGAAAATGACTAAAACATGTACTATTGCATGATTGGAAAGTATGCTTGACTAGACCATTATGAATTATTTTTGAGACTTTTCTGTGGGACATTTCAAAATCCAATGGAATATTTAATTTTTCATAGTTATTTTGATTTGTGTGTGTGTGTGTGTCAGGAGCATCCTGTTGTGAGAGAATTGGCCGTCTGCAAGGAAGTTGCCCAGGGGACGCCTGGGTGATTTTTGATGTTTTATCATCCTTGTGGGAGGCTTCTCTCATGTCCCTGCATGAGGAGCTGGAGCTGATAGAGGGAGCTCAACCACCTCTCCCCGGATTTGAACCTGCGACCTGTCTATTTTGATATACAGTATATATAATAAACAAATAAAACTACTGGACTACTGAACATGGGTTGAGATGACTTGAAGCCACAATGTACCATTTGGTAAAAATATGTCATTGTCATTGTAACTGTCTCATCACAGTTGAATTGCTGCAGATAGATTATTACATGGTGCTACATTAGGCATGGGCAAACCTCAGCCCTTCAGGTGTTTTGGATTTCAACTCCCATAATTCACTACAGCCAGAAAGTTGGTTGGGATTTGTGGGAGTTGAAGTCCAAAACACCTGGAGGGCTGAAGTTTGCCCATGCCTATGTCATAGTCAGTTTATAAGTCACCACGACATCTCTTTGAGCATCTGGATCCGTTATTTGAATTGATCCTTAGGAATTCTACCCATTTCTCCAGCTCTATGAAATACTACTAGCCTTACAGAGTGGAAATCAAATGCAGCACAATAATCAGATGAGAAACGGGAATTCAGTCAATGTTTGTTTGTTTGTTTGTTTATTTCGAGCTTTTATATCCCGTCCTATCTCAACCTCTGAAGAGGGACTCAGGACGGCTAACAAATCGGCACCCCATGGCGCCCACATCAGAAAAACATAAATATACAATTTAACAGCAGTATAATAACAGTATAAAACAGTACAAAACAATATAAAACAATATAAAAACAATCAAGCAGTCAGTGGTTCCCAGTTTGAATCAACATCCAAGGGGCAGTCAGTCAGTTCTATATAAGTCATCACGTCAGCCAGTCAGCCTAATCTACAAAAGCCTGATCCCATAGCCAGGATTTTACTTGTTTCCATAAGGTCAAGAGGGATGTAGCAGATCCCCTGTTTATTTCATACATTAACCAGGAGATACAATTGCCAGGGTTCTCACCTCTGGCTGATAGAATTCCTGTAATAAGATCACGAGATAGTTGACTCTATCAAATGACAACATTCTCCTTGTTATGTCACTACTGCTTGGTGGGCTCTGATACTGAGTCTTTATTTGTGGCAATTCTCTCTCTATATATATATATACACACAAACACATACATGAACACTTCCAAAAAATCCCTTTTCTCTGACTATTGCGGCTTCAGCTTCTCATAGTTAAATTCCAAACATCTGGAGCACTAGATACTGCATGCTCACCCTACAACTCCTCTCTTGATAAATTTTATTTTGCTGACTTCTCGTTCTTACTCCTCACACTTTCCCACCCTCTGCTTAATAAAGACTCATCATAGAACATAAAATTGATACTTCCATGCACAAAGAGTTTTGTGACAATCTTGGCTGAAAGCTTGCTCTGATTTCAAAGTCAGACCAGCCTGCTTTATCAAAGACAAGCTGTTGTGTATATGTGTTATAAAAAACAAGCCTCATTTGTATTACAATGAAATGTAATACTGCTCATGCTGTTCACACTGAAGAGGATGAGATTACATTTTATCCACCCACTTAAACAGATGGGTTGTAGGGTGTTTAATGTCATTAATATATTTAAGTGTCAATATTAATTATGAAATATTTGAATGGGGGGGGATCATTTCCTTACATGTCCCTCCCCCCTCCGCTATTTTTTATTGGAGGAAAGGGTATTTATTTATTTATTTGCTTTATTTCTATACCACATTTTTCAGCCTAAATCGGCGACTCAATGCGGTTTAATTAATAGGGTAATATATTAATAGGGTAATATCATTGATTTTCTACTCACAACGTACAGTTCAACTGCAATATTTGGATCAATTTAAAAGAAGCCATTGTTTCCTTTGTAATCTCCAGTTTCCATCTATCAGACTTGTCAGTTATACAAACATAGAGTCTGATTCAAGTTAGATGAGACCCACCGATGTTTAAATTCATTCTAGTTGATTTGATTGTATCTACTCTAAATTTAGCAGATTCCAATCCACAAAATTAGTGGATATTAGGGGAAATTCCTATATTGATTTGCGAACAAAGTCTGGGAATGTAGCCAAAGAATATTCCTAATGTTTCAAAAACTGAACTTCAATTGCATTTCTCCCATCCTTTTACTTTTCACAAATTAATAAGATACCATCATATTTTAGATTTAACATGTTATTTATGTAGCTGTATTTCATCCCCAAACATTAAAAAGTGCAGAACCTAATCAAGGCAACAAGGTGTGATGGCATTGGGCAGTAATGGAGGCAGCAAATAATCCATGAATAGGTTCTTGTGGGGTTTTTTTTTTTCGTGCTATCGGGCCATGTTCTAGAGGCATTTCTCCTGACGTTTTGCCTGCATCTATGGCAAGCATCCTCAGAGGTAGTGAGGTCTGTTGGAAATAGGACAATGGGTTTATATATCTGTGGAATGGCTGGGGTGGGGCAAAGAGCTCTTCTCTGCTAGAGGTAGGTGTGAATGTTTCAGCTGACCACCTTCATTAGCATTTGAAGGCCTGCCTGAGCCTGGGAAAACCTTTTGTTGAGAGGTGTTAAGATGTGCCTGGTTGTTTCCTCTCTGCTGTTTTGCTGTTGTAATTTTAGAGTTTTTTAATACTGGTAGCCAGATTTTGTCCATAGCAGAGCACCTGATGAACCAGCCTGGACACAGCATATTATTTGAGAACACAGAAATGCTGGACTACACCAACAACCACCATGTCAGACTACACAGAGAAGCCATTGAAATCCACAAGCATGTGGACAATTTCAACAGAAAGGAAGAGATCATGAAAATGAACAAAATCTGGCTACCAGTATTAAAAAAACTCTAAAATTACAACAGCAAAACAGCAGGATGCTTGCCATAGATGCAGGCGAAACGTCAGGAGAAATGCCTCTAGAACATGGCCCGATAGCCCGAAAAAACCCACAAGAACCTATTGATTCCAGCCATGAAAGCCTTCGACAATACATTAAATCCATGAATAATTACATTTCTAAAAGTTCAACACACAAATTTGGATGGATGACTGTAATATATCAGCATTCGTTTTAATGATGGATTTCAGTCTTTCTCTGTTTGTCTCTCTGGCTGAATCTATGTGGTGGCTGTATTATTATTATTATTATTATTATTATTATTATTATTATTAAACTTTATTTGTACCCTGCTAGCATCTCCCGAAGGACTCGATGCAGCTTACAAAGGCCAAGGCCTCAACACAACAACAGCATAACAAATACAACTCAAAGCAAATCAAAAACATAAAGCAATAACAACAAGACATTATACCATAACACAGTAAAAACTAGGGCCGGGCCAAGTAATGGGTACAGATTAAAAAGTGCTGGGTGTGACAGGTGGTATGTTGGACTTCAGGGCAAGTGCAATGTGCAGAGAATCTTAAAACTCTAATAAAGTGCTTCTGGGACATAATGCTGGAGAATTCCTATTCTGGAAAGGCACATCGGAATAGCCAGGTCTTCAAGCTCTTCCTAAAGACTGCCAACGTGGGGGCTAGTCTGATGTCTTTGGGGAGGGTGTTCCAAAGTCGAGGGGCAACCACGGAAAAGGCCCTGTCCCTCGTCCCCGCCAAAGTGTTGGGGTTCAGTCTGATCCTGATCTGTGTGAACTGGATTCTCTGATAGTTTTTCCAACTGAGCAAGCTCTCCCTGACCCTGACAGTGTGGAATCTGTTGTTGATGCAGAGGTCAGCGGGGATGAAAATGAAACTCAGCAGCTGGTGGAAAATGTTTTGGAAGTTAGCCGTGATATCACTAGCCGTGATATCTCTCCACCTGGGGTTTTTAATGAGGACCGAAGAGAACAGATAGTTAGAGACAGAAATATTTCCCAGTTTCTACGAAGGTCACAGCGTTTTCAGGAGAGACAGGCCCAGACGTCAAACTCAAGGGGCGTTTCAAAGAATAGCTTCTTTGGTTTAAGAGGCCTCCTGCTGGGTGCCTCTTTAGATCAAGCAACGTTTGGGACTGTGGCTGTGCCTTGGCAGAATTCCTGTGTTTCATGGCCGGTAATCCCAGAGGCTTAGTTATCAAGTTCATGGTTAGTAAAAGGCTAACAGATTCCTGGTTCTTGTTTTGTGGCTTTTGAAATTTTGCTCAAGTTCAGAGATTCTGCTGACTGCTGTGTTTTTCTGTGGCTTTTTGACTTTGCATTTACCTTTCTTTTGTAACCAATTTTGCATCAATAAACAAGGTTTTCCTACAGTCCAGTGTGGTGAATTTAATCTTATGGTCTCGTTTCTTGAGCTGGGATGCAACACAAACGCGTCTACGACGCAGGCGGGATTGCAGGCAGGGCCTCTCCGGATGAATGCAGGGAACATGTGGGTTCATAAACGGAGATGCAGTCACGCAGGTAGGCAGGTCCCAAACCATTTAGGGCTTTGTAGGTAAGCACCTGCACCTTGAATTGGGATCGGAAGGTAAACGGCAGCCAATGGAGCTTCTTAAACAGGAGGGTTGACCTCTCTCTGTAAGGAGCACCAATTAACATCCTGGCCGCCACCCGTTGGACCAGTTGGAATTTCTGAGCCATTTTCAAGGGCAGCCCCATGTAGAGCGCATTACAGTAATCCAATCTAGAGGTGACCAAGACATGGACCACTCCGGCCAAATCAACCTTTGCGAGGTACGGTCGCAGCTGGCGCACAAGTCTCAGTTGTGCAAAAGCCCTCCCGGACACCGCCGATGCCTGAGCCTCAAGCGTAAGTGATGAATCCAAGAGGACTCCCAAACTGCGGACCTGTGATTTCAAGGGGAGTGTAACCCCATTCAGCACAGGTTGCCACCCTATACCCCGATCCGGTTTCCGTTTGACCAGGAGGACCTCTGTCTTGTTGGGATTCATCTTCAGCTTGTTTGTCCTCATCCTGATAGCCACAGCGGCCAGACACTCGTCCAGCACTCGAGGGGCCTCCTTGGAATTTGGTGGAAATGAGTAGTAGAGTTGTGTGTCATCTGCGTAGAGATGGCACCTAACTCCAAAACTCCGGATGACCTCTCCCAGCATTTTCATGTAGATGTTAAAAAGCATGGGAGACAAAATAGAGCCTTGCGGGACCCCACAGGTCAAAGGCCAGGGGTCCGAGCAGGCATCTCCCAGCTTCACCATCTGGGATCGACCCTCCAGGAAGGATCCCTCCCAGATCCACTGCATAGTAAGGTAAAGGTAAAGGTTTTCCCCTGACATTAAGTCCAATTGTGTCCGACTCCGGGGGCTGGTGCTCATCTCCATTCCTAAGCCGAAGAGCTGCCATTGTTTGTAGACACCTCCAAGGTCATGTGGCTGGCATGACTCCATGGAGCTCCATTACCTTCCTGCCAGAGTGGGACCTATTGATCTACTCACATTTGCATGTTTTCGAATTGCTAGGGTGGCAGAAACTGGGGCTAAAAGCAGAAGCTCATGCCACTCCCCAGATTCGAACTGGAGACCTTTCAGTCACCAAATTCAGCAGCTCAGTGCTCTAAACCACTATGCCACTGCTCTAGCCCACTTTGACACCACTGCATAGTATTGTGCCCTAATTTTATCCCTTTGCTGTCACAAATACCTATTTTAATCCAAACTGAAATCAGCTGGGAAAGTCACACAGAACCCTATAATATAGTAACATCAAAACAAGGAGTGTTTCTACTGTGTGCACATGTTCCCCATATTGGTTTACATCTGGTCAATCAACCACAGCAGCTGCAGAGTTTCTGTAGTTATGTAAGTTTTAACCCAGTCTGACTCAGCCTATCTTCCAATGTCAGCAAGGATGAAGTCCATATAAACACCTCGAAGGTGCCCAATCATTTCATGGCAGCAGTGTTGGCATTCTGATTTATTTAATATACTATAAATTAAGTGGCATGTTACAAACATACATTTTTTTATTTTGTTACAAACTGCATGCAACAATTTCTTCAACATCAGTAGGCATAGTTTACCATTTTAGCCACAGCACTGCTAAAATATTGATAAATTAAGTTGAGCTTTGTTAATGAAAATTTTACATACTGGTAGGATATGCAAGAGAAAACAACATTGTGTATATACATATGTATGAAATCCCACTTTTAAAATGTATTAGATATTAGTTAGCTTTTCATTTGATAGATAACATACATGTATAAACACCAAGGGATCTGGACTAAGATACTAAAATGGATTTATAGCCTTCCAATGACAAGATGGACCCAAGAGAGGTTTTTCTTTGTCAGTTGCTAGAAACATGAAGACCAGCCTTCCGTGAAAGCCCAGTTCATGGAAGACTGATTTCTTGTTCCAACAACTGACAAAATGCTTCTCTTGGGTCTGACAACTCATGGTGAGAAGATAAACAAGTCATGTTAGCCCTTCAAAAATGTTGTTCTAGTGCATTTGTAAAATTTGTTCTATTGTATGACTCACTCCTATAAGACCTACCAGCATCCTGGCTTTCCTTAGAGAAAGATATGCTTCTTCAACACAAGAGTGTAAAGGGAAGCAAATGTACAATAAGAATTCCATCCTACTCATCAAGATGTGATGCTTTGTAGACATTTTACCACCTACACTAAAAATCAAGAAAGTAATAGAAATTGCAGGAACTTTTCTTCACATTAATTAAAAGATATCAGTATTGTATCTATCTGGATCCAGCACAGTCTGGTTTTAGGCCGGGACATGGAACCAAGACAGCCTTGGATGATCTGCGCCAGGAGCTAGACGGGGGAATGTGTCCCTGTTAGTTCTGCTGGACCTCTCAGCGGCCTTTGATACCATCTGGGACACCTCATGGGAATGGGCCTTGGAGGTACTGTTTTGCAGTGGCTCCAGTCCTTTCTAGAGGGCCGTTCTCAGTAGGTGTTATTGGGGGACTCCTGTTCAACCCCACAACCATTGTCTTGTGGGGTTCCTCAGGGCTGTATATTGTCTCCCATGTTGTTTAATATCTACATGAAGCCGCTGGGGAAGATCATCCGGAGTTTTGGGGTGTGGTGTCATCTGTACGCAGATGATGTCCAACTCTGTCACTCCTTTCCACCTGCTACTAACCGATGCTTGGCTGCTGTGATGGTCTGGATGAGGGCTAACAAATTGAAATTGAATCCAAACATGACAGAGGTACTCCTGGTCAGTCACAAGGCTGAACAGGGTATAGGGTTACAGCCTGTGCTGGATGGGGGTCACACTCCCCCTGAAGACGCAGGTTCGCAGCTTGGATGTGATCCTGGACTCATCGCTGAGCCTGGAACCCCAGGTTTTGGCAGTGACCGGGAGAGCATTCTCACAATTAAAACTTGTGCGCCAGCTGCACCTGTACCTTGGGAAGTCTGACTTGGCCATGGTAGTCCATGCTCTGGTTACATCCCATATAGGCTACTGCAACACTCTCTACGTGGGGTTGCCTTTGAAGACTGTCTGGAAGCTCCACATGGTCCAGTGAGTGGCAGCCATGTTGCTAATGGGAGTGGCACACAGGGAGCACACAACTCCTCTGTTGCGCCAGCTACACTGGCTGCCAGTCTACTACTGGGCATAATTCAGAGTGCTGGCTTTAGTTGGCCCAACTTACCTGTCCGAACACATCTCCCCTTATGAACCCTCCAGGACTTTAAGATCATCTGGAGAGGCCCTGCTATCGATCCCGCCTTTGTCACAAGTACAGTTGACGGGACAAGAGACAGGGCCTTCTCAGTAATGGCCCCTTGGCTATGGATCACCCTCCCCAGGAATATTAGATCGGCCCCTTCCCTTTTAATATTTCGAAAACAGGTCAAGATGTGGCCCTTTGAACAAGCATTTGTAGACACAATATAACAGACATGGAGAAAAACGGAACGACTCGACGATGCTATTGGATAACGCTTTTAACTAGGAGACTCAAACTGATACACGTTTTTATTGATATTGATTGTTTTATTTGGTTTTATATTTAAATTGATTGTTTTTAAATGGTATTTTATGTCTTTGATATTGACTGTAAACCGCTCCAAGTCGCCTGTGGGCTGAGAGGGGCAGTATATAAATGTAGTAAATAAATAAATAAATAAATAGATCTATGGTCTCTTAACAGTTCATGATTATGTTATCTAATAGGCCTGGGTAACAACGGAAAAATTTGTTTCTAAAATCATTTCTTTTTTGGGGGGTTTTGCATTTCGATATTTAAAAGAATTCCGAATTTTTTCTTTTAAAAAGTTCGATATTTACGAAATTTCGTAAATGTAAAAATAATTATGAAACATTAACGAAACAAATACGAAACAAGAACAAATCGATTCGTTAATGGCGGACGCGACCGCGCAATACGCTAAAAAACCTCCAAATGGGACAGGGGGAACTTCTGAAGTTTCCCTCTCCCTCTGTTGTTGACTGTTGGTGTGATATTATATATTTTTTTCACTAATTAAACAAAAAACAACTATAAAACTTGCCCCAGACATGCGGAAATAATAACGAAACGACCTCAAACCGATAACGAAACGAATACATAACGAATCCGAAGCATTTACGAAACGAATTTAGAAATTCGTTTCGTTTTTAAGTTGCTCCAGAATGGTTTGTTATCGCTTCGTTATAAAAAACCCGAATTTTTAACGAATTACGAATTAACGAAACTAAACCGCCCAGCCCTATTATCTAACAAAAGATTCTCATATTCTATCCACTTTTCCAGAAGATCCTCAGAACAGATTTTAAGAGATGCATATAGCTTTAGGGGGTATTATTAAAAGCTGTTTCTTCTTGTCTTCTAATGGTGCATTTCCTTGACAGAACTCCACCCATAAAATGTTTGTGGCAATCAAAGCAAACTCTGATATCAGTTGTTGTTATGCTTAATGGACATGAAAGCAATTTGTTACTGCTAGTGTGTCACCATTTACTGAACTTAGGGAATAGGGGACAACCCCTGTATTCATGGGGATATGCAAAACCATGATTAATAGTGAACTCTATTGAAATGAAGGGCATTTGGCCCAAAAATACACACCATATAATCATGCTGGAGGACCTATATAAGGATTACAACTTAAACTACAATGGGTTACTGTTATGAAACCACATTCATGGGCTTAACTTTTTGGATTTGATGATTTATGATTTGATTAATTCTATATGCTCTCTCTGGGAACCTCTAGCTTCTCCCATGTGCTCTATGGTCATTTTCTATCAACCTTTCTAGGAATCTCTAGCAAGCCTTAAAATCTGTTCTTTTAACAATTGCAATTCTAAAAATATTCTCACCTTTTGTGTTTCTCAAGGTTAGAATAAGACTTTTCCTGGATGGGCTGATAGACAAGATATAGTGTGTCAACTTGGACCAAGCCATATGGGTCATTACTAGCACTTTTGATTGTGCCTTTAACAAGAGAGTTGCATGGCCTCCATATTACTTAGTTTCTCTTCAGAGGCATCCCCCTGTAGAGCACATTATATTAACCCAATAAGGATGCAACTAAGGCATGTATCACCACAGCCAAATCCAATAACTCAAGGAATGTGCACAGTTGGCAGACTGGCTTTAAGTGTGCAAAACATACCTGGACACTGCAGAAACAAGGATCCCCAGATGCAAAAATGAGTCAAGGAGAAGATTCAAATAGCTAACTTACATCTTCAAGTGGATATTTAGTTGTTTTCTTATTTGACTTTTGACTAAACAGGAACAGGACTTGAGTTTCAGTTTGTTTACTTTCATCCTGCCTATTGCTGATGATTACAGGCACTGGTTCAGATCTGAAACAGGGCCCCTGGAAACAATCTAAAGAGACAAACAATTTCCCCCCAATTCTTATATACAAGGAAACCACTTACATACCCATAGGTTCTGTAGCCCATTACCATAGTACAAATGTTTCTAAGATTTATAGACAGCTCTGTGTAAATACACAATTGGATTTTATCATAAACTTTTTTCAAAACATTCAAAGGTGACCTTTGGCTTAAGAGAAAATCATTTTTAAAAAGTGAGCCACGATTGGAAATATCTTGGGGACATCAATATCTTTGAAAGGTTAACTAGAAATGGCTTTCAATGAACTGAAGAAGACTGATGGAATAGCAAATAAATGATGGACACAACAATCTGTTCATGAGGTAAAATAAGGAATATACAAAAACAAAAAAAAAGACTGTTCTTGACTTGTAACAGTAAAAGACTTGATGAGTTGTACAGGAATCTGGAAAAGACAGATAGAGCCCTTAAGGATAAGAAATATGGCAGTAGCTCCAAGAAGAGCCCAAAGGTCTGAAAATGAAGAAGGGAAAGACATTTTTGAGATGCTAGAGGGTAAATATTATTAATTATCACAATATTAAGAGGGCATAACTATCTCAAAGATTAACATCAAAGATTAGATGGAATTTGCTAAACTAACAAGGGTCAGTACTGCCTAGAGAACAGAAAGGTACATGGGCTTAGAAAATATGAAAAGTTACAAATCCTAATGTTATCCTAATGTTATTGTGGCTCAAACAAGTAAATCTTAACACTATGTTCTTATATTAAAAGACTGATTCCTAACAAGTCAATTTTAATAGGTCTTTTTAATAGGTATGGCATGGCAAAGTTGTACTGTTGCAATGCCATATTTGTTCATGTCCAACCATTGTCTGGCCTGGATCTAGGTCAAAGCATTACATTATTTAGTATTTAATTAATTAATTTCATTATATAATTATATTCCACATTCTCCTAGTACAAGACCTATTGGACTGGGAGAAAGTATAATATGATAATATAATAATAGATGACCTGAATCTGTAAATATTAAAGAAATGCAATGCAATAGTGAAGTTGTACTGTTGCAATGCCACCAACTTTGATATGGCATCAGGAAATCTTCAGACAACTTCTCCTTTCTCTGTAATATCCCTATCATTTAAATAAAATAAAAGGAAATGGATAGTGTTTTATGGTAATGTTTCATTATTCCCTATGTCTGCCATTGTATCCATTTTAGGAGGCTGTAATTTTTAAAGTTGGAACTTTATAACAGGGTGGGAGAAGATATGAAATAGTCATGCTAGTGACTGTTCAATTGGGTATAGCAGAATCATAGACTAAGATAACTGGGAGGAGCTCTTTAGGCCATTGAGTCTAACCTCTCACTCCAAACCCAGGAACTCCAGCTAAAACAAGTCAGTCTGCCTATCAATCTATAATCTACTATCTATTGACAAATTGAAAGATTGTAGAAATTAAATTTATTTTTGATTGAAATCAGTGGGGGGAGTCTTTAACTTTCAAAAGATTATGACTTACATAGAAACTGGAATGTTCCATTCATCACAGTTTTAGTGAGCATTTTGGCAAACAATCACAAGTCTTCAAGAAAGTGCACAGTAGGGATGAGGCTGTCAGTGTGGTGAAAAGGGCCCTCAAGCAAATGCAGCTGCCTGTCAAATATCATCAAGTGCCTAGGAACTTCTTGCACCCACTCCACATCCTACTGGAAAGAGGGAAAAATTCAAAGTTTCCCCAAGGTTGCCCAGCAGTCTCTCTGGGGCTCTTATAATGGTCCCCTGAAGCCTGGAAAACCTGTTCAGTGACATTCAGTCATTCAGTAGCTCCATGCTATGCCAAGGGCTTGAAATGTTTTATATTGAAGCCAAATGAACAATAACAAAATATACTTGATGTTATTGGCTGCTATTGAAGACTTAGTCTGTACCCTTGCATTTACTATTATCTGGACCAGAGATGGAAAAATTGCATTTTTGGATTGTCATTCCAAGAATCCTGGGTTCAACATGGCCAGATTAAACAAAGACGTTTTCCAAACTCTGACTGAATGTGTTCCCACTTTATTGTAATTCTCGTGTGTTCCCTGTTTAAACAAACAAAAAAAGGCACCCCCCCAACTGTCTTGATTTGGCAGGGACAGTCTGTCACCCCACTTTTTCAACAGCTTTTTAAACACCCCCTTGCTTCCACTATTCCTCTTTGTCTTCAGCTCATTTCACTTGCTGAAAACTGAGTTCAAAGTGTAAAAAATAGTTTGCACTCAATTAATTTTGTAGGATGAAAAGAGGAGGCTAGGGCAAAATCCTGTCCTTCTAGTAGTCTCAGACAGAAACAACCTGCTAGTTGTGTGTTCTTTCTCATGAATCACTTCTACCATCTTGACGATATTCTGATGTGTTTTGCTACACCTGTCCTAGAAATCTTGGAAGGTATGAATAAGGCAACTTTCTCTCTGGCACTTCACTTCCTGACATTCTGAGTACTGACCATGATATTTGTTCAAATTATTCTTACAAGAACATGCCATAAAAATGGGTTTCCCTTTCCTGGTGCACAGAATATAAAGATGTATCTATCCATCTGTATCTGTCCATCCATCAACTTATTTACATCCTTCCTTTCTCCCAAACTGGGACTCAAGGTAGATCACCAAAGACCAATAATTTCAAAACAATGTGTAGGAAAACATGAAAAAATGAAATCAAAACAATATTAAACTAACAACATAATAAAAACAATTTAAAATAGTTAATTCCTTTTTTGTGATCACTGATAGAAGCTGGATGACAGGAGAGGGGCCCTCAGTTTCAAAACTACACAATTCTCTTCAACTGTAGGTGGCAGTATGTTACAGTTTTAACTGCCTAGGATTTCTACACATGGAAGTTCTTATGAGTTATGATAAACATGGAATAAACATATAAATATACACATCTTACATATAGTTAAACTATACAGAAAATACATAACCCCAGAGAAAATACACTGTTTTGATTAAACATCATTTTATAACATATAATAAGTTTGCACTCATTGTAGTCAAAACTTTTCAGTTTCAATGTAAAATATATATATATCATAGATTGTTCATAATGGATCAAGCTTAGATTTGATCAGGAAATGGAGCAAGGGCACCCCATCCCATTTCCAAAAGATTACTTTTGTTATTCTGTTCTGAACAAGCTGGTTCTTTATAAATATAAAATAAGGGCAAACTGCAAGGCACTTTTCAGATTGGTTACTCTCATACTGTTTTAAATTGATAGCCTTCCCACCAGCCTTCTTAACAAAATCTTCATAATCAGAGATGAAAAACATAACAGCTGAAACATTGAACTATGGTACTTTTATATTGTCCTAAAGAAGATGCAAGTATAAGCCTTTGATTAAACTATATGAGGGTTAGCAAATTCCTTTGGTCAACTTCCATAGTCCAACTAGCATGGCCAATTTGGTTAGTAATAGTTCAGAACTTTAGAAGGCAAAAGGCTCACTCTACATCTCTGAATTACAAAGATCCACCTTCCCTAAGATCCAGGTGGTCTAGACTTCATCATCTCAAGATACCAGTTTCAGGAAGCCTGATATACTTAGATCTACATCAGCCCAAAGCTTGATAGATATTTGCAGGTAAAGCAGCAATGACAAATACGTGGTTTAAATTAAATTGTCAATGCTAGCCCTCTTTCCTATGCTTCCATTGGCAAAGTATAGAATAACGAACAGAGGAGATGAAAAAATTATACAAAATGGGTAATTTATTTGATGAATAGCTCATTATATGTTCATTTACATTTTTTCCCAGTGAGTCATCTATGTAACACATTGCAGTTGTGACAGCAGCACAGTCATTCGGCTGCACTTGAAATGTTCACCAAAGGTGATTGCATCACAGCAAAGGAGTTTTTAATAACCAGGCAAGTCTCAAAACTTATTCTGCTAGGGTTTTTCCTGTATCAAATCATGTATTGAAAATATACTGTTAATAATACAGGTGGTCCCCAAGTTACAAAAAAGATAGGTTCTGAAGGTTTGTTCTTAAGTTGAATTTTTGGATAGGGAAGAGTTAACATTAGGGCTGTGCGGTTGATAAAGAAATGTTTCAGAAGTCATTACAAAATTAAGGGGCACCGGCATTTCATTTCTAAAGTGTTTCTATAGTATTGTTAGTAAAAATTCCGTTACTATAATGAGAGTAACTTAATTTCATTATTTTTGCATTATAGTATTTCGGCAAGTGGGGAAACTCCAGAGGCACCTTTCTCCCTTATTTTTAGAGCTAATGGGGTGAAGCTTGTGCTACAATGGTGATGCGCATTTACCACTGTTAGTCCATCAAATTTCAGAATGTTTTACTTATCCATGGATTTTGGGGGGGGGGGGGATTTTCAAAATTATTATAAACAAAGTTTTAAAATAAAAATTGCAAGAGCTATCTCCTTTAATTTTCTATACAATGACACAAAATATCAGGGGCTCATTTTCCCAATTTTCAGAAATATTCATACATCTACAGATTTTAGGGATTTCATAGAATCATAGAGTTGGAAGAGACCTCATGGGCCATCCAGTCCAACCCCCTGCCAAGAAGCAGGAATATTGCATTCAAAGCACCCCTGACAGATGACCATCCAGCCTCTGTTTAAAAGCTTCCAAAGAAGGAGCCTCCACCACACTCCGGGGCAGAGAGTTCCACTGCTGTACAGCTCTCACAGTCAGGAAGTTCTTCCTAATGTTCAGATGGAATCTCCTTTCTTGTAGTTTGAAGCCATTGTTCCGTGTCCTAGTCTCCAGGGAAGCAGAAAACAAGCTTGCTCCCTCACCCCTGTGACTTCATCTCACATATTTATACATGGCTATCATGTCTCCTCTCAGCCTTCTCTTCTTCAGGCTAAACATGCCCAGTTCTTTAAGCCACTCTTCATAGGGCTTGTTCTCCAGACCCTTGATCATTTTAGTTGCCCTCCTCTGGACACATTCCTGTTTGTCAATATCTCTCTTGAATTGTGGTGCCCAGAATTGGACACAATATTCCAGGTAGGTCTAACCAAGGCAGAATAGAGGGGTAGCATTACTTCCCTATTGATGCAGGCCAAAATCCCATTGGCTTTTTTGCCACCGCATCACATTGTTGGCTCATGTTTAACTTGCTGTCCACGAGGACTCCTTGTTTTTCCTTTTTCTACTGACAAAAGAAAAGAAGCCCTTTTTATTGTTTTTAATATCCCTGGCAAGCCTGTGCTCGTTTTGTGCTTTAGCCTTTCAGACATTTTCCCTACAGAAGTTGGCTATTTGTTTGAATTCTTCTTTGATGATTTCTCCCTTTTCCCACTTCTTGTGCATGTCACTTTTGAGTCTGAGCACAGTTAGAAGTTCTTTGGACATCCATTCTGGCTTCTTTGCATTTATCCTATTTTTGCCTCTTTGTTGGTACTGTTTGCAATTGCGCCTTGAGTATTCCACTCTTGAGAAACTCCCATCCATCCGCAACTCCCTTGTCTTTTAGTATCTGTGTCTACAGAATGCTGCTCAGTGTTTCCTTCATTTTTTTGGAAATCAGCTCTCCTAAAGTCCAAAATGCGGACTTGACTTGTCTTCGTTTTGGCCTTCCTTTGTACCTCAAATTGCAGGAGCACATGATCACTTGCCCCTAAGTATCCGACCACTTCAACTGCATCGATCAGGTCCTCCGCATTTGTTAGGATGAGATCAAGAGTAGCCGACCCTCTTGTTGCCTCTTCTACCTTCTGGACTATGAAGTTGTCTGCAAGGCAAGCAAAGAATTTGTTGGACTTTGTACTCTTGGCTGAGTTTGCTTTCCAGCAAATATCAGGATAGTTGAAATTGCCCATGACTACTACATTTTAAAAAAAAGTTTTAACAAAAACTTTAAAGTTTGGACACAACAGTTATCTGATAGAATGACTCTCATATTAACAAGTAAAACTTCCATTTAGGGATTTCTTCCCAGCACAGAGATTTACTTACTAGAAGTATCAGCCAGAGCTCCTTTTTGCAGATTCAACAAATTATTGGAATTCTGGCTGGCTGCTACTACGGAGAAATAACCCTAACTCTATCCTGATTTGGACTTTGTGATGCTGAGCAGAATTCTGGGAAATGTAGTTTAGGGTAGGGCCTTTTGAACTCTCTGGCATAGGGCTCTTCATATTCCCAAACAACATTTCCCAGAATTCTGTACTTTCACAGTCTTTCCCCCAGAGAACCCTGCTTCCCCCTCCTAATAGTGAAAGGCCATTAATTTAAAGAGGAAAGGCAGCCTTTTTGGCTTTGCTTTGTTTCCTTGTGCTGAAAATTAAGCTAACTTTGAGAAGCTTCCAAGATTTACAAAATTCAAATGAAAACGTATTGGGTAAGTTTTGGCGCGGGCCATGCCCTCACATTGGATATCACATTGTAATTATGAATTTAATGGTTTTGATACGACTTACAACGACTAATGAAAAAAAATGCACACCCCTAGTTAACACCCTTGAGGAGTTTGTTTTGCTCTCTGTGTCCCTGTTCAGAAAATGTCACCTCACTTTCTGTCCCTGTGTTTTGGAGTTTGAAAATATTTTGCATGTTGTGGAAACAAGGATTGGTAATAAACCTTCAGTGAAGGCACCTTTTACCCATGATAACTCTTTCAGGAGTGACATTCCCTTCTGAGGGGTAATTTTGCTCACTTCCTGTGGTCTCATCTCCATTTTTAACTATGAGTCATTTGTAACTCAAGGACTTTCTGTACAACTGATTTCACACCATGATCTTTACTCCCCCCCCCCTCACCTAGACCCCCCTCTGTGTTCCCCGTTTCCCTCTCAGCTCTGATGCAGGCCTGGAGCTGCTTAGTATTGGCTTCTCTGTGGCTATTTTTAATAGTTTGGTCATTGCTAGGATGTTGAAAATTTCTTAGTTACCCTTACTCTGGCTTAAATTTGTATCAGTATGTTGAAAGTGGTTTGAATCTAGTATTACTTGGCCTAAACCCCACCAGATTGTTGTGTTGATAGATCTATGAGGTTGGTTAACAGAGAGGGTTCTGCCAAAGAAGAGTCTAGTGTCCAAACCTACTGTTCTAAATATAGTGCAGTGTTGAATTGGGATTACACCATTTACAGAAGGCCTATGCACATCTGACATTTTACATTTTATGCAGCTGGCCAAAAGCATTTTCAAATTCTATAATCATGTTTGAAGGAACAGTTGGACCATGATATTTTTAAAAAAAATGCTGTGGGTTTTGTTGGTTGAAAGGCATCCAATCAACCAACCAAAGAAATAATTGGGCTGTTTTTAATAGATGCATAGCTCAAATGTCTTACTTCATTTCTTTCTTTATTAAGCAATCTTGACTTTTCAGAATTACTCTGGAACTTCAAAAACAGAGTTTGGGGCTATAGTGAGCTTGGTGTTAACCTTGGGCTTTTCACCTTTTGAACTTTCTCCAAGAATTCTAGTTATCTTCAATAGCAGTTCTGCAAGTGTCTATGGGAGATGGTCTGTGCATATACTTTAAAAACTGGGAAGCATTCAATTCTTTTCAGAAAGAAAAACAAAATACACACTAAATCAGAGAAACATACTAGCTAAATTGTGGTGAAGTAGTGGAGACTGTATGTGTGCTGAGACTAATTTTAAAAATGGTGTCTGAATGTTACTGAGCACATTATCCAATAAAATTCAATTCAATTTTCATCTCTGAATTATAGGCCTTTTATTTTCCAACTCTATATGACAGCACACAAATAACCTAATAGATTGGGCTGGGGGACTATAAGATGAAGACACAAGCTTGTGAAATTTGGCTGTGGAAGAAGAGAGTCAAAATCTTTGAAATGATTGCACCACTGAAAATGTCATACAAACAATTTTGTATGTATTTGCTAGCATGTGAATATTTTTATCTAAACCTGAAGCTGACAACAATCAGCACCATGTTTCTTGAAACATGATTTTACAAGTTTTGAAGTACTGAAAATATTCATATTTGGAGGAGTAAGATGGTGTACAACAATGGGCTGTATCCAGAAATTGCACAAGCAGAAGGCAGCAGGCATAGTCAACCTCTCCCCTGATCCAACCTGTCTGCTGCCTTTCCAAGAGCATATAGTCTGAAATTGGGTGCCTGCAAGGAATCTCTCCTTCAGGTTTCCTTCCATTAAGTCTGAATTTGGTACCATTTTGTTCTCCTGTCTTGCAATACAGGTGACACTGTTCAGAAAGGTTTCCAACCTTTTGGAGAATGTGTTTTGGGAGAAATTGAGAAAAAGGAAAACAAAAGGAAACATAAATTATACAAATTCCTTTTACTCAAGAAAACATAGATACAACCCATTGTGCTATTTTTTTATCTAGAAATGTTGAACATTTAAGCTTTGATTTTTGAACCATATGATAGCTCACATTTGGCTAAACCATCAGAGTCTATACATCAAAAGAATACTTTTAGCACTTCAGAAGTAGGATGGACAATCTAATTAATAGCCTTGATTAAACATTACTCATAATCATAAAACAGAGACCCAAAATGAAAAAGCAAATGAGAAGAATATTTTATAAAGGTACACCTCTAGGAGTCAGTTAGGAATGTGACTTCTATAGTGCACCCATAAAATAGTTTTTGAACTGTGAGAATTACTAAAACATTCAGAAGTAGTGTTAAAAGGAAGAGCTGAAAATACCTGCTCACTATACAGTTCTAGTTGTTCATTTATATAGATAGATATAGACATATAGAGAGAGTAATTGAGTGTAGATCTACAGTCTCCACTTTCAACTATGCGTTTCTTTGTACATTACAGTATGTTTCCAGCATACTTGCAATTGATGTCATGACTCTTGATCCAGAAAATGATGTTTGTAGAAGTTTTCCACTCTTCATTGGATAAAGTGTTTATAAATGTGTTGTAAATGTAATGTGTGCATAGCTATGACTCATTGTTCTATATAACTTGATTCAGTCCCCATTACTTTCACTGATACTTCCATACAATAAATGCCCATAGTATTATAGCCTTAAATAAAGGGAACTGATGTAAAAGAATGGATTCATACACTCCCCTTTTATGGGTTCTCCAGCTTGTGAAATAGGGTAGTGGATAAAGGCTCATGGGGGGATTTCATTACTGCTAGCATGGTACTTCTCTAATTACACATCATTAATCAAAATTATGTGATTTGGGTCACTGAAATCAGGTTAACCATATGGCAAGCACAGTGAAGGCTTGGTAATGTACAGGTTTGCTAAGGTTTAAAAACGTATTAGAGCACAGATTTGGAATTCCACTGAAGAAAGTAATGAACTGCCTTTGAGAGGATGGAAAGTAATCTTGGATAATCAGAGAAAATAGAGTCTGCTTGACAGTATGTTGAAAAGGTTCAGGAGGTGACAGAGAAGTCATGCATAAATACGCAAAGGCAGGAGTTTATCAGGTGCAGGGGGGTCTGCAAATCTCCAGGCCATGATTATGCCACAAAGTATGAAATATTATATTTCACACTGAATCCTGAGAACCACAGCCTTCCTCAGAAAATGGCACATCAAAGGAAACTTCATTTAAACAGATACAAAGACCAAAAAACACTCACAGCTATGGTGTATCAAACTGTATAAAGGACATAAACATAATGGTATAAAATTTAAATATTCTGAAAAAATAGAACTGAACAAAAGCTATTATCAAAGGCTATTATCAAAGGGTATATTAAGATACCTACAGAATGACAATTCTGTAGGTATCTTAATATAGTTATGAACTCTTCTCTCCACATATTTATCATTTTTTTGGGTTGTTGTTGTTTATTTGTTATGTTGTTTCTGACTCTGCGTGACCTCATTGATCAGCCCACGCCAAAGCTCCCTGTCAGCTGTCACCAACCCCAGCTCTTTCAAGGTCAAGCCAGTCACTTCAAGGATAACACCCATCCATCTTGCCCTTAGCCGGCCCCTCTTCTTTTTTCCTTCCATTTTCCCCAGTATCATTATCTTGTTCAAGCTTTCTAGTCTTCTCATTATGTGGCCAAAATACTTCATCTTTGCCTCTAATATCTTTCCCTCCAATGAGCAGTCAGGCATTTCCTTGAGTGTGGACTGGTTTGATCTTCTTGCAGTCCAAGGCACTCTCTTTTTATGGCAAGACAGCACTAATAATACTGATGAACGTGAATAAGCATGTATGTTGAAACCAGGAACACCTTTTTAGCATTATTATCACTCTCTGATCATCAAGATGTAACATGGAAATCTATATTTGCTAATCAGTAAAAGGAAGGACCTATTTCTGATATTGATACTTATTTTATATTGCCATACTACACCTTATTTTGTGTAGTTTTCATAGAACAGGAGGAAATTAAGAGGTAATATTTCAGACATGTCTTTGGTCTGATTTTCCGATATAAAAGCAACCTGTGTACTCAAAATCTTAAATCCCAGCTCTCCCCACCCCATGAACAAAATGAATAAAATAATATTAATCTATTTACTATTTAGTACTAAGACAAAGATCATGGAGAATACAGCAATGAAGAAGATAGCTAGCAGTAGAACAAGGAGCAATAACAAATTACAATCGGAGTTACAATTGGAGATTAATGAGGAAGAAAAAAAACTCAAACAAAATCCAAAAGATCATCATACAAGCCAAAAATTAGACTCTCTAAAAAAACAAAAACATCAATTTGAGATAGAACAAATGGCCAAAGAGCTGAAATTTATCAAACAAAGAAATGTTCAGAAGCAAACAAACCAGGACGTTGGCTAGCGAGGAAAATAAGAAAGAAAAAGCAAGCAAATCTGATAACTAAAATTCAAGCAGAGAATAAATGCCTACTTACTGACAAAGAGATTAAAATCAGTTTTATGACTTCTTTAATAAATTATATACAAAAGAAGAGATCAAACAAGAAGATATTGCACATTTTTTAGGAGGTCAAAAACTGGAAAAGATCTCAGATCACCATACAGAGGTACTCAATAGAGAAATCTCCGAAGAGGAAATTAAAAAAAAACAATAAAAAACTTGGACGGGCAGCGTTTTATAAAATATTAGAAGAGGAGATTACACCTATGCTAAAGAAGTTGATGAACCGAGCTTTAACAGAGGGGCAAATACTGGATACATGGAAAGAGGCAAAAATAACATTGATTCACAAGGAAAGAACAGATGAGACCGATGTGAGGAACTATAGGCCAATATCACTGCTAAATATTGACTACAAAATATTCACTTATATCCTGGCTGATCGACTTAAAATTTGGCTTAATGATTGGATAGGAGAAGACCAAAGTGTATTCCTCCTGTACAGACAAATTAAAGACAACGTCAGAACAGTCATTGACCTAATGGAATATTATGAAACGAATCAGCAGAAGGAAATAGCATTTCTGGCATTGGATGCAGAAAAGGCCTTCGATAACCTAAACTGGGACTTTTTCCAACTCTTAATGGAAGAAATGGATATAGGCTATCATTTCAAGAATGCCATCAAAGCAATTTACAACACACAGAGTGCAAAAATTTGGATCAATGGCCAAGCGACGGAGGACTTCCAGATTCACAAAAGAACTAGACAAGGATGTCCACTCTCCCCTCTTATCTTCATAATGTCAATAGAAATCCTTCTGAGAAGTATACGAACCGACCAGGAATTAAAAGGACCAAAAATAGGAAGACAATGCTACAAAGTAAAGGCATTTGCTGATGATTTGATATGTTTCATTGAAGAACCTAGAAATTAAAAATGGATCAAAAAATTTGAAGAATTTGGTAATTTGGCAGGATTAAAAAAACCCAAAAAAAACCCCAATGATATTGACAAAGAATATATCTAAAGCTAACCGAAAGAAATCAGGTGTTCTGGTAAACATGCAAATTGTATCTAAAATCAAATCTCTGGGAATACAAATAACAGCAAAAAAACAAAAAACACCTCCCAATTACTAAAAAACAATTACACAGTATTATGGAACGGGATCAAAAAAGATCTGATTTCTTGGAAGAACTTGAAACTCTCACTACCGGGTAGAATCGCAATTATAAAGATGAATATACTACCATGATTATTATACCTGTTCCAAAATATACCAATTATCAGAACTAATAAAACATTTGAAGAATGGAATAAAGATATCTCAAGATTCATATGGGAAGGGAAAAAGCCGAGGATAAAATACAGGAATCTGACGGATACCAAAAAAAGAGGAGGATTGGGCCTCCCAGACTTTAATTTATATTTTGAAGCCTGTGGATTGTCGTGGCTAAAGGACTGGATGTCACTCCAAAGACTGAGAACAGACTGAGAAGCCACGGTCATTGTGTTAAACTACATCACCAGTGGAACCTCACTCTGTGAAGACTGTGTGTTGTTCAGTTGTGCACTGACCTCCACACATTAAAAAAATCCACGCACAGGCGTCTTCCAAAGAAAATAAAAACCAACCAACCAAAGTCCCATGGCGATCAGCGAGTGGCGACGGGGGCAGGACTGTGAAATCTGGAAGCCCCTAGTCACAGACTGGCACATGGGCGGTGGGTACGGACTCAGTCGTTCTACCTCAAGGTCCGAGGCAGTTGAGTAGTTCGGCAGCTGTATCCGCGACTGAGCAGCCCTTTTTAGGACCCACTCTGCTCACCCCACACGGGGAGGGGGCTAGAAAAGGTGCCCTAAACATAGTCTGCCTCACTTATCCCTGACTGGACTGCCGCGTCCAGTGGGGTCACCATCCTGCGGCCAAAAAAGAAAAATGAACTTCGGTACGTGGAACGTACGGACACTGATGGACAACAGTGGCAGTGAACGCCCCGAACGCAGAACTGCCATCATCGCAAGGGAGCTGGGACGTTTCAACATCGACATAGCAGCCCTTCAGGAGACCCGGAGAGCAGGAGAGGGACAGCTGAAGGAAGAAAAAGGAGGCTACACCTTCTTCTGGAAGGGACTGCCCGAAGAAGACCAAAGAATGCACGGAGTTGGCTTCGCCATCAGAAATGATCTGGTGAAACATCTGTCCGAAGCACCCACTGGCATCAACGAACGACTCTCAACCCTCCGAATCGATCTTGCCAAAAACCAACGGGCAACCATCATAAGTGCCTATGCACCAACACTAGACGCTGATGAAGACATCAAGGAGAAATTCTACTGTCAGCTGGACAACGTCCTATCAGGGATACCTAAGGAGGACAAAATCATCCTCCTGGGGGACTTCAATGCAAGAGTCGGGCGAGACTTCGACCTGTGGCCAGGCACCATAGGAAAAGACGGGGTTGGAAACAGCAACTCGAATGGCATCCTGCTTCTCACCAAATGTGCGGAGCACAACCTTGTCATCACCAACACGCTCTTCCGCCAGAAAAACAAGTTCAAGACATCATGGAAGCACCCCCGGTCAAAGCATTGGCACCTCTTAGACTATGTAATCACACGTGCCAGAGACCGCCGTGATGTACTCCTCACAAGAGCCATGACAGGTGCTGACGACTGCTGGACCGACCACAGGCTAATCCGATCCACGATGGCTATCAAGATCGCCCCCAAGCGCAGACTCCAAGGAAGAAAGACAAGGCGCAAAATGAACACCCAAGCCCTTCAGGAGCCCTCCAGGCGAGCCCATCTCCAAACAGCACTCAAGGACCATCTACCCACAGTACACCCCGAAAATGTTGAGGAACATTGGAACAAACTGAAGACCTCCATCATCCAAGCCTGCGAAGAAACTATTGGATACCAAGCCAAGAAACATCAAGACTGGTTTGACGAAAATGACATCGAGATCCAACAGCTAATCGACAAGAAAAGGAAAGCCTTCCAAACATGGCAGAGAGACATCAACTGTGCTGCTAAGAAAAAGATCTACGCCAGTGCAAAAGCTGAGGTCCAAAGAAGGACAAGAGAACTCAAGAACATCTGGTGGACAAAGAAGGCTGAAGAAATCCAACACCTGGCAGATACCCATAATGCTCAAGGATTTTTCAAAGCCACAAAGGTCATCTATGGGCCAAGAAACCATGGCATACAGCCTCTACGCTCATCAGACGGAACCAAACTCCTGAAGGACCAAAAGTCAATTGCACTACGTTGGAAAGAACACTACCAAAGCCTCCTAAACCGCAGCTCCAGTGTGGCCGAAGAGGTCCTCTCACAAATCCCGCAACAACAAACCAGGGATGAGCTTGCAGCACTGCCTAGTTTGGAAGAAGTCAGCAATGCCATCAGCCAACAAAAGAACAACAAAGCCAGCGGACCGGATGGGATCCCTGCTGAAATTTTTAAAGAGGGAGGACCTGCGCTGACACACCAACTCCACCAGCTCATAGAAAAAGTGTGGGTGACCGAGAAAATCCCAGCAGACTTCAAGGATGCCACCATCATCACCCTCTTCAAAAAAGGGGAAAGAACAGACTGCGGAAACTATCGAGGTATCTCCCTTCTAACCTCTGCTGGAAAAATCCTCGCAAGAATCCTTGCAAACCGCCTTCTGCCCCTCTCAGAAGACACCCTCCCAGAATCCCAGAACGGCTTCCGCCCCTCCAGAGGAACTGTGGACATGATCTTCACTGCACGACAGCTCCAAGAAAAATGCAGGGAACAAAACCAACCTCTGTACATGGCATTCATCGACCTTGCAAAGGCATTTGACACAGTGAATCGCAGCGCTCTCTGGACCATCCTCCAAAAAATCGGGTGCCCAAGCAAATTTGTGAACATCCTGCGGCTCCTCCACGATGACATGATGGCAACAGTCTTGGACAGCAATGGCTCCCAAAGTGACCCATTTAAGGTGGAATCGGGTGTCAAACAGGGATGTGTTATTGCCCCAACTTTATTCTCCATCTTCATCGCCATGATACTACACCTTGTTGTTGGGAAGCTTCCCACCGGAGTGGAAATCATCTATCGGACAGACGGCAAGCTATTTAACCTCAGCAGACTGAAAGCCAAAACCAAGGTCACAACAACATCTGTTATAGAACTCCAGTATGCTGATGACAATGTCGTCTGTGCGCATACAGAAGAAGATCTACAAGCCACTCTCAACACCTTTGCAGAAGCATACACGAAGCTTGGCCTGTCACTGAACATCGAGAAAACCAAAGTGCTGTTCCAGCAGTCACCAGCCGCCCCCTCTCCAATGCCAGAGATACAGCTTAATGGTGTAACATTAGAAAATGTCGACCATTTCCGCTACCTTGGCAGCCACCTCTCCACCAAAGTCAACATCGACGCCGAAATACAACACCGCCTGAGCTCTGCAAGTGCAGCATTTTCCCGAATGAAGCAGAGAGTGTTTGAGGACCGGGACATCCGTAGGGATACTAAGGTGCTTGTGTATAAAGCTGTTGTCCTCCCAACCCTGCTATATGCCTGTGAGACGTGGACTGTCTACAGACGTCACATGCAGCTCCTGGAACGATTCCATCAGTGCTGCCTCCGGAAAATCCTGCAAATCTCCTGGGAAGACAAGCGGACAAACGTCAGCGTGCTGGAGGAAGCAAAAACCACCAGCATTGAAGCAATGGTCCTCCAACATCAACTCCGCTGGACAGGCCACGTTGTCCGGATGCCTGACCACCGTCTCCCAAAGCAGTTGCTCTACTCCGAACTCAAGAACGGAAAACGGAATGTTGGTGGACAGGAAAAGAGATTTAAAGATGGGCTCAAAGCCAACCTTAAAAACTCTGGCATAGACACTGAGAACTGGGAGGCCCTGGCCCTTGAGCGCTCCAGCTGGAGGTCAGCTGTGACCAGCAGTGCTGCAGAATTCGAGGAGGCACGAGTGGAGGGTGAAAGAGAGAAACGTGCCAGGAGGAAGGCGCGTCAAGCCAACCCCGACTGGGACCGCCTTCCACCTGGAAACCAATGCCCTCACTGCGGAAGAAGATGCAGAGCAAGAATAGGGCTCCACAGCCACATGCGGACCCACAAGGAAACCCATGATGGAAGACCATCTTACTCGTCCAACGAGGGATCGCCTAAGTAAAGTAAGTACTCCAAAGAGAAAAGATACTCAATGTATTGTTGAAGGCTTTCATGGCTGGAATCACTAGGTTCTTGTAGGTTTTTTTCGGGCTATAGGGCCGTGTTCTAATTGCCTCCAGAACATGGCCCTATAGCCCGAAAAAACCTACAAGAACCTAAAAGATACTCATTTTGGAGGGATTTGATCTGAGAGTAGGTTGGCATGGGTACCTTTTATATGAGAAGATAAAGATAGAAAAGAACTTTAAGAGCCACTTTATAAGAGCAGCTCTGATTCAGATATGGGAAAAATATAGGAGAAACTTCTACTCAAAAACATCACTATGGATCTTCCCCTTAGAAGCCAATCATTGGAGACTGCTAGGATGGTCTGAATGGCCCACATATAAAGACCTGTTAAGAAAGAAGGATAGGAAATTTCAAATAAAGCCACAAGAAGAGATAACAAAAGAATACAAGAATATATCCTGATTTCAAATGCTACAAATAAGGGGACACTTATTTGTAGTAAAGACTCACTATTAGGACTCATGGACAAGGAAGATTTCTGGGAACCCTTAATACAAAATGGAAAGAAAATCATAACCAAAATCTATCTAAAGCTGCTAGAATGGTCCACTGAGACTGAAACAGTGAAGGAATGCATGGTGAAATGGGCCAGAAATATAGGAAGACCAATAAATTGAAGGGAATGGGACCAGATATGGAAAAGGAAATTAAAATATATGTATGTAAGTGACCTGAAGGAGAACTGGTATAAGATGTTCTTCCTCTGGTACATGACCCCACAGAAACTGGGTGCAATGTATAAAAAGCCCCAAAATAAATGTTGGAAATGTCAAGAACAAGTGGGAACATTATTTCATATGTGGTGGACCTGCCCCATTACAAGAAAATTCTGGAAAACTATACAGGAAGCTTCACAGAAGATACTACAAACTACAGTTCAATTCAAACCAGAATACTTCCTTCTTGGAATGACAGATGGAGATATTGACCTTGACAGAAACAAGGACAAATTGTTCACTTACATAACAACAGCTGCCAGAATTATATAGGCAAAGAAATGGAAAATAAAAGAGTGGGCAACTAAAGAAGAATGGGAAAACAAACTCCGGGAAATCATGGACATGGATATACTAATGTTTTACTTAAAGGAAACAAAGGGTAAGCCACTAATACCCACAGATTGGTCACTTTATAAAGACTACCTGAAGAGCCAAAGCCCACAATACTTCTGTACTCCTTAAAGAGGACAAAAATCACAGACTACAACAGAGAAGAGACCATGAATTAGCCAAACGAGTGACCCAAGAAGATAAAACAATACGACCCAGGGAAAAAGACGGTGGAAGTTAACACATAGCATTGCACTTTTTTTTTGCAATATATATATATATATATATATATATGCATGTATTCTTTTTTTCTTCTTTTCTCTTCTTTCCCGGTTTAACCCAAACCTTCCCACCGCCACCTCCCTCAACATTCCCTTACTCCTACACTTCCATTTCAGAGCACCACCCACCCCAATCCATCCCATACAACGCTTTTATTTTCGCCCCAATCCATGCTGTTTTTTAAGAGTTGTAAACAAAATTCAAATAAAGATTATTTTTAAAAAAGGAGCAATAACAAATTTACTGGAGAAAGTATGCAGCATTAGTGGATGGGGACAGGACAAAAGGAATTTATGCTGGAGAGATTATGGAGACCAATCTGACAATAAAGTCCACTTTGACAGATAGGTGATTATGAACCACAAACATTTTTTTCATTACAAGCCTTTCCCAGGGCTCAGCTACAGAGGTACTTAAATCTGGGGCTGGTCAGTAGCATTGCTGCTTTGGACCAGTCCAGAATCTGCAGTGGTGTTTTCACTTTTCCACTTTTAAACTGTGCCAGCATTGAGAGTGGAGTCCTGACCATCCAGTTGTTAGATGGTCACTCTTATCTTTTCCATTATTTGTCACCATGACAGTGGCCAAAGAGTTCCAGAGACCTCCAGGCCTTCCTCGGGTGACTTTACTGATTTCATCAAGGGTGGCTGCATGAGTCAGAAAAAGGAGAGGGGCAAGGAGGAAAGCAGTCTCTCTTTTTAGCACTTTTTCTGACAACAGAAAAGGGGCTTAGCAATGGTTAAGAACTCTTCAGTATGACAAACAATAGAAAAAGAAAGGACCATCCCCCCTTCCTTGAACTGTGGAGAACAGGAGAAATGGGATGGTGCTACTGGCCTGTATCAACAGCTGGCCACCTTGAATTAGAACTGGCCCAGTTGTTCACATCAACCAAGTGTGGGGTTACTCCAGAGTGTCAGGGAAAATGGCACAATGAATTATTTCTTCATGATTTGATAATAAAACTTACCAAAGGGGTTTTCTTGGTAAAAAAAAAATCTTCAGAAGTGGTTTCCTTTGCCCTCATATGAAAAAAATGGTGTGTGGCTGAAAAACACAGTTAAAAATAATAATTCTGCAGTGCCGATATGTAGAATGCCTACGTAGTAGATCAAGTTTTGTGTATATTACATAGCAGAATCTGTCCCTTCCTAGGGATGATGTTTAATACTATTTTGAGGAGCCTGTTGGTAGTTACAGAATAGAAGTGCTTGTCCTGCTAGGGCTCAGCCACCAATCCCATTGCCCTTATTGGATTTTATGACTTTGTTCCTGTGAGCCCCATCAAATCTGTATTGATTTTAAGTGGCCTCCTCTTTATACAGCCATCTCTCATTCATTTTAGCTAGTTGCAACCTTAAACAGATTGTTAGTGGGAACAATCTATTCTCATCCCTAAAGTAACTTGTGTTTCTCAAGGAGATAGCCCTCTTAGTCTCCTTAACATGAGATACTGAGGACAAGGCTGATTAACCTTTCATCAGAACTCTAATTTGCAAAGCTCGGAATCATTTTTGATAACCCTTTCTTACCTTCATCTGATCTCCTGCACTGTGCACACACGGTGGATGACAGATACAGATTTTTCTTCTCTCTCGAAATGAATCAGTAAAAGCAAGACAGAGAGTACCACAGTGAAGTAGAAGTAGCAGTACCAAGGAGATAACATGAATATTTTGGGCTTTAAAAACTTAGATGTGTAACATGGGTTTTTTTTCATATTTTAGTGAATTTGCATGGCAAAGTCAACACTATCTCAAGCTTTAAAAATAAATGAAAAAGCACAGCTTTATTTATATGCAAATAGATACTATTGCTATAGAGTCAGCTCATGGAATGGCAAGATAGAAACAACATTGAGTTCTTGAGGAATGCCAGCATGGTGTACTGGTTTGAGCAATCCCCAAAAAAGATGATGACACACACACACACACATATATACACACACATACACTTTATGTTAATGCATATTTTATAAAATATGTTTGAGGATACAGTCAGCCTTCCACATTTGCTGGGGCTATGGGCACAGGACCCAAATGAAAAGGGAAAAATGCGAGTAATAAAAACTGCATGATTCTATGGTTAAATTCTATGGTTGAACATAGAATTGCATTGGAAGACCTAAAGATTCACAGAGAGGTGTTCTCTAGGAATCTCTAGGTGCCACAATATGACTGGAGAAAGTTGACCATAGACCATGAGATTTCTAGAGATAATATTTTAAATCAAACCCATAAATAGTGTCCTCTTTACATTGCCACCCCCCCCCCCCCCAGTTACGAATCTTATCATCTGGCTTCAGCACTTTATCCTTCAGCCCTGTCCTCACAAATGATTTGCACTAGCCCACCCACTGAGTTCAAAATTGTGCACTATTCAGACCACTGACGATTGTTAGATGTTTGTTTTATATTGTATCATGTGTGGTTGTTTTACATTGCTTGAAATTGTTTTATGAATTTTGATATGTTATTGGGTTGTTATAGGTTTTTGGGGCTGTATGGCCATGTTCTAGAAGCATTCTCCTCTGACGGTTCACCTGCATCTATGGCAGGCATCCTCAGAGGTTATGAAGTCATAACCTCTGAGGATGCTTGCTACAGATGCAGGTGAAACATCAGGAGAGAATGCTTCTAGAACATGGCCATACAGCCCAAAAAACTACAACAACCCAGTGATTCCAGCCATGAAAGCTTTGGAAAATACATTTGATGTGTTATATTTTAACCATGTTGAACTTGGGCTTGCCCCCATGTAAATCGCCCCGAGTACCTTCAGGGAGATGGAGGCAGGGCACAAAAATTAAGTTAATAATAATAAAGAAGGCAGCACTGCAAATGTAGATAGACAACTGTAATAAAAAATATTTGTGAAGATTTCCTTTTAAGAAAGCATATACAATTTGACCTCACAAAATTACCACCAGCAAATCAAGAAACCTGCATATATTATGAGTCCATAATCAGTATGTTTGCATATGTGGTACAGATGGATGAAGTATATCAAGACAGTTTTCTTCCAAAACAATACTTTCTCCCAGAAAAGAGAAAACAAATGTTCATATATAAGAAAGAACATGAATTGGATTGAGAAGTAAGGCTCAGAGATTCATTAGGCAGTAGGAAGACTAACACAAAATGGATTATCTTTGCTGATCCGAGATTGCAACCTGGGTGCCTGGGTATGAGTGGCTACCTTGTAGGCAAATGGGGGCATGTCCCTAATGATATCAGCCTTAATTTCTAGGTTCTTGTCCTTGTGAAATTTGAACTGTAATAATATATTTCAGTGAAGATATTTTTCAGCAATGGAATAATATATATCAAGCCATGTCATGCATGTATTACCTGTCTGGTATTTATGTATCGTGTCAGCTGTGAGTTGCGGGTACAGTTAAAATGCTTTTTTTTTTTTTTTAGAAAAAAAAAGTTTTAAAAAACTTGACATTATGCTAAATGTCCTTTGACCAGAAGCTGGCAACTTGGAATGCCTCTGATGTCACTGTGAAAAGGTCCTCCATTGTGCATGTGGCAGGGCTCAGGTTGTATTGTAGTAGGGCTCTACTTTGTAGCCACATTTCTTAAGCTCCACATCTTGTGGTGCCAGAGCACAGCTTGTTCAGTGCCTTCCACGTTGCCCAATTTTCTGAGGGCCCAGTCTCAGCCACTGATTAAGGTACTGCATTTTAACCTGCCACTTTGGATTCTCGTTTGCTGAAGTGTTCCTGCGAGTATCTCTGTAGATCTTAGGAAGTTGTTTCTTGATTTAAGCCATTGGCATGCTGGCTAATACCCAAGCAGAGAACGGGCCGGAGATTTCACTGCCTTGGTCCTTTCATTATTGGCTGCCACTTCCTGACGGATGTCAGGTGGTAAAATACCAGCTAAACAGTATACTTTCTCCAGTGGTGTAGGGTGTAGACATCCTGTAACAATGTGGCGTGTCTCATTAAGAGCCACATCCACTGTTTTAATGTGATGAGATCTGTTCCACACTCGGCATGTGTATTCAGCAGCAGAGCAGCAAAATGCAAGAGCAGATGTCTTCACTCTATCTTGTTGTGATCCCCAGGTTGTGTCAGTCAGCTTTTGTATGATATTATTTTTAGCACCCACTTTTTGCTTGATATTCAAGCAGTGCTTCTTTTAAGTCAGAGCATGGCCCAGAGTGACTCCCAGGTATTTTGGTGTGCTTTTTCTTTTGTGTGTGTGTCAGGAGCAACTCGAGAAACTGCAAGTTGCTTCTTGTGTGAGAGAATTGGCCGTCTGCAAGGATGTTGCCCAGAGGATACCGGGATGTTTTGATGTTTTACCATCCTTGTGGGAGGCTTCTCTCATGTCTCCGCATGGGGGCTGGAGTTGACAGAGGGAGCTCATCCGCACTCTTCCCAGATTCGAACCTCTGACCTGTCGGTCTTCAGTGTTGCTGGCACAAGAGTTTAACCCATTGCATCACCAGGGGCTCCTTTTTGGTGTGATGCAATGCCACGGTTACAAGAATCTACCAGTCACCATAGTGATTGTTTTTTAGCCGTACACAAGTCATTATGTGTGCAGTGCTCACAAAAAATGTCATTTCTCCACTGAATGAGCAATAAATGTCTCCTAGTTTTTTAATCTATTTATAGAGTCACAAATACACAAATGTGCTAATCCCCCCCTCTCTCCCTCTTCATTGCCTGTCATTCAGCTCATCTTGGTGAATAGACTGGATGCCTTTGAAATGCCATAATCCCCCAGTTCACACTTCTGAACTAAATGGTTAGCAACCTGCAACTCAAACTTCTTGCTTCCATTAGCAACAGATGACAAGCTGCCTTTATCTATTGAGTGAACAAGAGCAATAAATGTCTCCTATTTATTTAGCCTATCATAAATTTAGTCTTTAGTAGAGATATCTATTGATCACATATTTACTCTACAGACTTACACTGCATATTTAAAACTGACACCCAGGAGCAGTTCATGGTACTATGTTCATTGCTTCTTTCCTTTAATAGGTCAAATCATCATTATATATCACTGGGATGCTGGATTTTAATTCATTTAACATTTTAATCTTTCATCAGTTTTTCATTTAAGAGGATTTCACTGCATATACTGGATTTGTATAAATCTGTGTGCAGTAAATTTATTCTTTTAACAGTTTTATTCTTTCATCAGAAATTCATTTAAATAGATTCTGCTATATATCATATCTACTTCCAGTGTGGCTTTAGGTCAGGCTGTAATTGATGCACAAGCAATGAGGTATTAAAAGAGATGGGGAATATCTGAAATTGGAAAGAGTTCAAAATGTGTGCTTTTGTGAGGGCATGACATTCCTCAGATATGCACGGGGAGGGGAACTAATGAACCATTTTGTTCCAACACTCTGAATAGTAGATCATTTCCCATTCTTACGGGAAAGTCAAAATCTACACTGATTATCATTTCCTCCCTGTAAGGCAAAAATTAAATACGTAATCAATGTTATATTACACATCATCTGAAAATACTGCACCTGCTATTGTTCTGGGAAAATTCAAAAAGTTGATCTTACCCTCATATTTGAAATTATATTATTTCCACACTCCGATCTGGTGCCCATGGTCATTCATTTCAGTCTCAAATAATACTAGATCACAATACATAATCTGCTGCCCTGGAGACTAGGACACAGAACAGTGGTTCAAACTACAGGAAAGAAGATTCAACCTGAACATTAGGAAGAGCTTCCTGACTGTGAGAGCTAGTGATTATATGTTTTTAATGTTTTTATGGATTTTTATAATTGTGCTAAATGTTTTAAATTGTATTTTATGACTGCTGTGGCATCAAATTGCTGCCAATTTGCAAGCCG
Organism: Anolis sagrei; assembly: GCF_037176765.1. Classification (NCBI taxonomy): domain Eukaryota; kingdom Metazoa; phylum Chordata; class Lepidosauria; order Squamata; family Anolidae; genus Anolis; species Anolis sagrei. Next base: position 61,324,382 of record NC_090023.1, on the reverse strand, counting down.
CCATAAGTCACCTTCAGGCTTAGAAAGGTGGGATAGAAATACTGTAAATAAATAAATAAATTCGGCAGTGGAACTTTCTGCCTTGGAGTGTGGTGGAGGTGCCTTCTTTGGAGGCTTTTAAGCAGAGGCTGAACGGCCATTGGTTGGGGGTGCTTAGAATGAGATTTTTCTGCTTCTTGGCAGGGGATTGGATTGGATGGCCCACAAGGTCTCTTCCAACTCTATGATTCTATGATTCTCAATATTTGTAAAACTATGCTCACCAGTCAAAAGATCAGCAGTACAGAATAGAAGGAGGGAAAGTGATCAGAGGATATGTATCATAATAAACGTCAGTGTTTGCATGTTAGTATGTATGTTTGTATTTTCCAAGATGCTCCAACTTTCAGAGAGCACTGCAACTCCCCCCAACAATGGATCTAGACCAAATTTGACACATAGAACCCCCTGATCATCAGAATATACTGGAGGGGTTTGGGCAAATAGGCCTTAGATTCTGGGAGTTAAGTTCATCAGCATTCAGAGACCACTCTGAACCCAGCTGATGACAGATGTGGACCAAACTTGGCACACATACCCAGCATGCTGAACTTTGAATACTGGTGGAATTTTGAGGGGACTGACTTTAGAGGTTGGGGATTATAGTTCATACACATGCACAGAGCATGGTGCATCCAACCAATTATGTTTCTTGACCAAACTTGGCACAAATACCCAATACGATCAACTATAAATAGTGGTGAGGTTTGTGGGGCTGACCCAACATGATGGAAGTTGTAGTTCTTCCCGCATCTTGAGAGCACCAATGCTGGATCTGAACCAAACTTGGCACACAGACCCAACATGGCCAACTTCAGTTACTGGCCTGCTAACTTAACACTTTAATTAAATATTTAGAAAAACAGTTTAGGCATTCAAAGAAAAAGTGAAGACAATATTACCAAGGGATAATGATCACAAAGAATAAGTGTTGTAGGGTGAACAAATAGCCCCCAGTGGCACAGTGGGTCAAACTGCTGAGATGTTGAACTTGGGGACCAAAAGGTTAGCAGTTCAAATCTGGGGAGCAGAGTGAGCTCCTGCTGTAAGCCTCAGCTTCTGCCAACCTAGCAGTTTGAAAACATGCAAATATTAGTAGATCAATAGGTACTGCTTCAGTGGGAAGGTAACGGTGCTCCATGTAGTCATGCTGGCCACATGAACTTGGAGGCATCTATAGACAACGCTGACTCTTCGGCTTAGAAATGGAGATGAGCACCACCTCCCAGAGACAGATACAACTAGACTTAATGTCAGGAGAAAAACTTTATCTTAGGGGTAAACAAATTTCACTGTTTTACTCTCATACAATACTAAAAACCTGAGAATTCCAGAAAAATGTGGAGTGAAGAATTTTTATTTTGAAGACAATATTTTCATTCACCTTTGCCATGGCTATATTCCTGCATTTCACTAATTCCACCTATGGCGTTATGCTCACATAAACTTTGCACAGTCACAGGAGATGGTTGCAGAATTTCTCAAGAAGCAGTTATGCAATCAATTGCAGAACCAGTTTTGAAGCTGGAGTCTGCCTTGGGATCACCAGGACAAATGTGCTACCATTTGCACAGCTGGGAAAACCAACAGAATTAAGCCAGTTCACAAATGATTCACTGCATGTAGGCCCAAGAGTAAAAAAAAAAAAAAAAGCTAATGCCAAAAACTTAGGAGTTTCTAAGATGCCAAAAGAATGTCACAAGTTATTTTGTCATGGGCTAAATATGTAAATGTCTCAGGTGTAGCTGTATATCCAAAAAAGTGCTTTGTCCAGATTATATCTGATTAGAAGTAAATGAAAAAGGAATTCATTTCATAGGTGAGTAACTCAAGCCATTTTTTTTCATTCCACTCAAGTGTGTAGGAAAAATGAAAATTTAAAACTGCTGATCAAAGGTTTATATGGGGTGAGGCAAACACTGGTGAATGATGGAACAGTAATGGCACAGAAGTGTGGGAGGGTAAAAAAATATATAGCTTGTTTTACAGGATCTCCATGAAACAATGAACTAATGTATCTCAGAGAAATCCAGCTATGAATATGACTGATTAATTGCATTTATCTCATGCACTCAGCAGCTTTTAAACTAGAGAACTTTAAAATAATGAACCCTATATTTTGCTTTCGAAACAGAATATTATATAAATAAAGGGGCACAGCAGACTGGATCTCCTAAAAACTGATAAATGCAGAGTGAAGATGGGAATCATGTAGACAAGGAATACTCCATTCTATAATGTGAAGAGACAGACCTTAGAAAAAAATGTATCATGAATTTTGAACCCATCAACCAGCCCAGCAAGTGACCAATGGCCCAATCTTGTTTTCCTATGTTTCCCCAGTTTTATTTATCTCTAAGGTTCTCCTGTCTCCATGGATCCATTCATGATGCTCAGTTATATCTCTATGGTTCAGATGTAACTCTCATGGCAACACCCTATGGAAAGTTTAATTCTGCAGTTTGCTGAGGCACTAGACCTCTCTAGGCAGAGAATTCACAGCACCCTATCCTAAATTACAAATCTCAATATTTCATAAGGTGAAAGCATGGCAGCTAAAGTCAAATTATAGTGCTACAATTGTGTGGTACTAAAAGCTCCCTTCCCCACCCACCCACTTTCCAGATACTGGCATTTTTATTGAGTTCATCTGCATTGTTTCCATGTTAGCAAATATAAGTTGAGTTTCCTTTATCCAAAATGCTTGGGACCAGAAGTATTTTGGATTTCAGATTTTTTCAGATGTATATTTGCTTACATGTACATAATGAGTCCTCTTGGAGAAGAGACTCAAATATAAACACAAAATTATTTATGATTTAGGTATATCCTAAACACATAGTCTGAATGTGTGTGTGTGTGTGTGTGTAGAGAGGGATGGGGGGATGTGAAACAAAGTCTGTGGATATTACACCATCAGAAAGCTAAGGTGTTAGCATCATAGGATGCTTTCACCTCAGTTGAGCCATATAGCCCCATGCCACCCATCAGATGATGCAGGCATAATTTTAGTAGGGCTCCGTGGCTCAACTGGGATGCAAGCATCTTACAAGGCTTCACCAGGGACACAGGATATTTCCCATGTTCCATTGCAAATGACAGGGCCGCAGGGGGAAGCCGCTTGGCAACGCTTTCACACATGTGATGGGGAATTGTTGCTGTGGGAGAGGCGGGACCCGTGGTGCTGCGTTTGCCCCTCTGCCATGCTGATTTGCCACAGAGACTGGTGAACTGCCTCAAGGGACCTCATTAAGGTGATATGGTCCAATATCAGCCACCTATCTGAACTATTTTGGATTTCAGAGTATTATGGATTTTAGAATGATAAAACTTTGCTCATCACTAAAAGGGGGCAGAATGTTGCCATTCCCAGTAATCATACTCTTGCAGCCTCTCCTGTCTTGCATATTCTTCCTCAGTAATAGCGTTTGCCATTTTAAGCCACATTGTGATCTTGCTTAGACACACATGTCCTGGTTTTGATCTGTGAAATCTTGTAGGATATACTTTAATAGCATGAGAACACTTGTATGTTGCTATCAAGAAACATTATAGGAAGAAGCTGAGTTGTGATGGCTTCCAAATTCTAAATTTAACACCAAAAAGAATACAACCATAGAAGGACTCGTGAAAGATCAGAGGGCATTAACTAATTACTTAGGAATGCCAGCAGAATTTCACTGGTTCACATTTCTGAAGCTGTTTTATACAGAAGTGCAAGATAATCCATAAATGTTTTTTTGAAATTTCATCCAGTATCTAATAAAACATCCTGTTGAAGTACAAGGTTCTTCCACCTCTGGCCTTAGATGAGTTGCAGAGGTCTTAGAATACCTGAAGAAGAAGAAACATTAAACTGCCCTCAGAAATTTAGTTTGGACAATCTCCAATTTTTTGACCTCGCTGTCACCGCATAATTTTATACCATAAAGCATTTGTCCTTGTACTTGAATTTTAATAACAAGGAGCACAAATGGGGTTGAAGTTTTGCGCCATGCTTTCATACAGCTCAAAATGTTGGTACAGAATATGAAGAACATTTGTTCTGCTATAGTTGGGGAAATATTTTCCCTCAAGACTACAACTAGAGTTGACCTCTTCACATATTAGGTGCATAAAAGATGTTATAGAATTGTCAGAAATCAAAGTTGCAGTCAGGATGCAGTAATTCACTTTCTGAAGCACAACATAGATTTAGGAAAATGGAAATTTAAAATGAAGTGGGACCCTACGTTATAAGGGATCCAGCTCTCGCGGCAACCAGTTCATGTACTACAACCATGTATATAGGCTTCATCTTCTTTCAGACATCCATGCAGCAAAATGTGAATTAGACTGACTGTCTTAATCAGGCCCATAGCCAGGATTTCGATTCGGGGGGGGGGGGCTGAGATTTTTTTCAGGGGGGGTTGGGGGGGCTGAGTTTCGGGGGGGGGCTGAGTCTGAGTGAAAGAGGGTCTACCCTAGCAAACCTTTGGTATCATTACCCCAATACCCCCATGCATATGGGATATATTGAGTATTGTGATCAGATCATGATATGAAGAAACACAACAGTTTAAATAATGCACCAGTAAGGCCTTTTCGCGAACCACCATGAGAATTTGGGGGGGGGGGGGCTGAAGCCCCTCAAGCCCCCCCCCCCCCCCGCAGCTATATGCCTGGTCTTAATTGACTATTTCTGCATTTGACTCAGTTTAATGTAGAAGTTTGTGAATAAAATATTGGTGTATCACATAATTGGGACCATGCAACAAAATACTGCATGTGTTATTTGAATCTTCTGGTCAAAAAGAATGAGAATACAGACAGACCCTGTTATAATTTGAAAGTGAAAACATTAATGGTTTAAATCCAACTTTTCATCTCAACTAGACCCACTAAACCAAGGGGAATGTGATAAATCAGCATATGTGTAATTTTAATGCAATTAATATGTCTGCTATAGTAAGAAAAAACTATTGGATTTAGACCTCTGTGTATCTGTGGTTCTAAATATAATTTGAAAAGAAACAAAATGATAACCATGGTTTCTTGATGCAAGTTAATGACACAAGCTGATTCTTCATACTAGAATTTGTCCTTGAATGTAACCTAATACAACAATTTGAATAAACATTTGTGGATATATGGTTTCATCAAGGACAGTTAGGTTAAATGATATCCTAATATTTTAGTTTCATGTACAGAAAAAGTAATTTTATTTCCTTTGTAGATGTGGTTCCATCGAAAGTCATACATTAAGATTGTGTTTAAAAGATGTGTTCAACTTATTTTAATAGAATATTATCAAGAGACCATGGAAAAGTTTGCACTGAGTGAGGGATCCTGCTAGTCTCAGGGCCCTATCATACTATACTTTGGTAGCAGTATCGTCCTACTTTAACTGACATGGCAACATCTTGTAGTATTCCGGCGTTTATAGTTTAGTCAGGCCCAAGAGTTTTCTGGATGATAATTTTAAATGCTCCTCCCTAAATTACAAATCCCAGAATTCTAAAGGATATTGCTATGACAGTTAAAGTGGAATGATGCTGCTAGAATAGTGTAGTGTGATATGATCATTAGGGGCATGTCTCCACAGATCACTTATGTCAGTTTGGAACTGGTTTGGGAGGGACAGTTAGATTGACACTGGTTTAAGAAAGCTCATTACATTAACCACAGAACCTGGCCCCAAATTGCTCTGCAGGATCTATTCCCCATTTCAGGAAATGTAAAGATATGCGTCAGTGCTCCAGAGGTCTAGGAGATGGAAAAAAATTGGGAAAGTGAAAGTTAGGAGTGGAGGCAATTAATTAGTCCTCCCAATGGGTTAATTAGCCCCTGCTAGCCAGCCTTTCCCTTAGGGCACTTTTTGGCAGTTCCCTTATGAAAGGCACTGCAGACTACTCCAACCAGAGAAATCAGCCATAGCAGAGCACCTGATGAACCAACCAGGACACAGCATTTTATTTGAGAACACAAAAATGCTGGACCACTCTCACAACCACCATGTCAGACTACACAGAGAAGCTATTGAAATCCACAAACATGTGGACAATTTCAACAGAAAGGAAGAAACCATGAAAATGAACAAAATCTGGCTACCAGTATTAAAAAATTCTAAAATTGCAACAGCAAAAACAGCAGAGAGAAAAACAGGCAGGGACATCTAATCACCTTTCAAGAAGAGTTTGCTCCAGGCACAGTCAGCCCATTGTATGCTAATCAAGGTGGTCAGTTGAAAGATTCACACCTAGCCCAACTTACAAAAGCCTTTTGTCTCACCCTGGTCATTCCACAGATATATAAACCCCTTTTTTCCCAGCTCCAGCAGACCTCACCTCTGAGGAAGCTTGCCATAGATGCAGGCGAAACGTCAGGAGAAATGCCTCTAGAACATGGCCATATAGCCCGAAAAAAACCCACAAGAACTGAGTTCCCTTATTGTTGTATTCTACATTCTACAAAGTGCTTAAGTGAAGGTGGGTGTCTACAATGCACTCTGCATTTTGTAGAGCTGATTATGCTCTGTGATCTGGAATATATTGGAATCTTCTGTATGAAAGGGCTTATCTCGGACGTTCCTATGACTATTTAGTACACTGTTACTTTTTTATCCATGGATTAGTGGCATGTATTGTAAAGCCACCACCGTTTTAAGTAGTCTGGAAACTGGTGACCTTATCAGAAAGGCCAGATGAAGCAGCACACTTCATTCGGCTTCTGGTGGGGAAAGAGGGAGCAGCAGGGTTAATCTGTCACTTCGTGCACTGCTCACTCTCGCGACACTTTACCCATCACATGGGAAAAGCATTACTCTCATGTGGAAGCCCTGTGCTGGTTCCATTGGAGCCAGCACAACACGAGAAGCTTTCCGTGTTGGGGTGAAAGCATCACCCATTTGGGGGTTGAGCCTACTCCAGAAGTCACACAATGTCGTGTGATGTCCTGTGTCAGCCTCTGTCCTCCAGGTGGGGTGAAAGTGTCATAGGACGCTGATTTCACCCTGTCTGATGAGGTTGTGAATTAAGTCACAAATACATCATATGCCTCACCTATGGTATTCGTGATATTTTTATCACAAATTGTTGGTTTTTGCAACACACACTCTTCCAGTTGGCCTGCCTTTATTCTGGAATTTTCTCTAACTCTCCTCCACATTTGAGGAATACATGTTACATGATATTTCACCATGAAATGTTATGAAAGCATTAGTATCAATAAGAAAACCTAACAGGAGTGGGACATTTTTTCCACATACATCCTCAAAATCAACTACAGGCTATACCACACATGTGGAAGCTGGAAATGGGGGGAAAGGAAAAGAGAAAGGGAAAATGGAACTGGAAGTTGCCATGGAAAACTGTTTTATTTTTTATTTTTATTTTTATTTTGGTGATGTTTGGGGAAAAAGAAAGTTCAATAAATATTGCACTTTTGTTTTAAGGAGAACCATCACTTCTAGTAGCTTACAGGAGTAGACAAAACAATTGTATGAAAAAAAATAATTTGTGTGTGGGGTGTGTGTGTGAAGATGGTACAAAGATGCTCTGGATCTACAAAATAAGACTATAAGTTCCATGTATCCTTCAGAGAGTAAATTGTCCACCACAGCATAATGGTGTGATTCTCCAATCAAACACACTTGCCAGCAGCATCATGAGTTTTTGTATATTGTTCAACAAGTATTTGAAATTAGATGGAAAGAAAATGCCCCAGTTTCATAGTTGACTGGAGGTGTCAGCCAGGTATGAGTGGTCAGAATCTTTCCTTGAAATCCTATACACATTTACTCTAAAGGAAGTCCCACTGTGCATACCTTCAAAAGTATGCACAGTTTTAAAGTGCAATTAAAAGATTCCCTCCAGCTGCATTTCTTGGCATTAACAAAGTAGTTTCCAAATAATGAATGATTATCTCTGAGTTTGCAACGTGGGTTTTCTGAAAACAAAGTGATTAGTTTGGCTTAGCGTTGCCTTCCAATCAATGTTTATGATGCCCCATTTTCTCGAAAGCTTCCATCTATCTCTTGACTACAACAGTTTTATTTGCTTAGGCTTTCTTAAGCATTTTACCTTTTTGCAATATATTAAATATATACAGTGGTGTTAAATTATTGAGGCTTTAAAATATGAAATTATGCCCACAAGTGTACTGTGGCATGTAGTAATTCACTGCGCTGGGCTCAGGAGCACAGATGGGAATGTGCAGAAAGAGGATTAAAGCTGCTTTCCATATCCTAAATGTTATCAGGGATAACAGAGGAAACTGTGTCATTCATTACTGCCCCAGGAGTTGTCAAGTGTTAACAATTTATCTTGCTTATACATTATAGAAGATGGAAAGTGAGGAACATTTTTTATTAGCAATAATAGACTATAGCTAAAATGAAAGTAAATTGTTACATTGCCAGTATTTTGCTAATACAAATCAAGTCAAACATCATGAACTAGTCTACTGCAAATGAAACTGTAACTTCTAATGCAACTGCTGGTCCTGAAAGATTTTGGAACGGAGCAGACATTTTAGGGTAAAGCTCCTTTAAAAGATAATTTATGCTTCACCATTTTGATTTATCTGGGTGTTTATGCCAGTTTTACAGCATAAAAAATAATGAACACATCATTTCCCATCAACCTGACTTTCACTTATAATGTGTTCAGTGAGAGTTAGGGTTGCATCAGGTCACACACTGCTGAACAATTCAAAAATACTTCAAAGCACAGAAATGACCAGTTAAGGTGAAAGTCACCTTCACTCCTCTCTTCATTTTGCCCAGGGTGCTCTCACTTAAATACCTAATCAGTTCCAAGCTGATCCACCAGCCAGTCCTGTCAAAACAACATGGGTATTAGTTGATTTGGAACCACTGGACTGTATTGGAAGCCCAGTTCTATCAGTTTCTTATTCTACCCCTGAAGGCATTTGCATTGGTTATTCTCCTTGGAGCTTCCATAGCCCCTTATGTGTAATATGAAAGGCAGCTTTCTCCCTATAAGTCCCTTCTTTATTTTGCAATTGTACTTTTCAAAAAAGGTAAATGAAGATGTAGGAAATTCATTGGATATAGTGACAAATGGAGGTTCATCCTGAACATGGAGCCTCCCGTGGCACAATGGGTTAAACCCTTGTGCTGGCAGTACTGAAGACTGACAGGTCGCAGGTTCATGGATGAGCTCCCTCTGTCAGCTCCAGCTCTCCATACGGTGACATGAGAGAAGCCTCCCACAAGGATAGTAAAACATCAAAACATCTGGGCGTCCCTGGGCTACATCCTTGCAGACGGCCAATTCTCTCACAACAGAAATGACTTGCAGTTTCTCAAGTCACTCCTGACATGAAAAAAAATCCTGACATGATTCCTGAGTGGACTCACTAGCCTCCCATGCACATTATGCTCCGTTCCTGCTCACTGCATTATGGCACTAAGCACTGATGCATTGACACTCTTGCTGGTGCCCTTGCTAGAGTTACTCCTTTCGTATTGTTATTGGGTGCTTTCAATTAATTTCAAGCTTCTAGCCACTCTATCACAAGGTTTTCTTGGGAATATTTAGAGTAGGGTTATCTTTCCCTTTCTTTGAGGCTCGAAGAAAGTTACTTACCCATGGTCACCCACTGGATGTCCTTGGCTGAGCAGAATTGATCCCTGGTCTCCAGAGTTGTGATTCAACATTCAAACTATTACACCATCCTGTCTCCCCTAAGATACAGGAAGGAAAATTCAGTGTTGTAATTCATTGATTCCAAGAATGCTATCAGCAGTACCATGTTCTGGGATGCAGTTTTTTTAAAATAGAAGTCTATCAAAATGAAGAATATGGAATACTGGGTGTAGGACCAACCCTGAGAAAACCTGCAGAACTAAGCATCTTACCAAAACTTTCTGTGGAAGAGGTTCACAAGAATTCTGTTCCTGCATCACTGCAACATTCAAACCTCAGTAGATTGCCCTTCTGACTCTGCAGAAGGGCAATCTCAGGCTGTTTTACAATGTGGTAAAGTACCCTTCTGAACCACAGCACATCTCGAGACCACTATAGCCAGTACATGAGGGTTAGATTATATAGGAAACATAATATATTCAAAATAGAACTAAGCTTTAGACTGAGTAGCCTATCAATAGGGTGGGTTTCAATAATTAAAGCCATGACTGATAATCCAGACTTTGCCTTCTGGATCCAATGTGCTTCTGTAAACTGCTCCAGAGCAAGGGGGCTACAATTCTCTCTCTCTGTGGCTGGAACTAATGTAGACCTCAATTTAGCCTTTTATTGGATCCAGTTTAGGAACAGATAGTCTATGTATTCTATCTTTTAAAGGTAAATAGATTTTTCAGGCTTGTTGTGTATGCTGATTTGTGCTGCATCATTTAATGCTGCTGCTTGATGCTTCTTGTCACCACTTGTCATTTCCCTGTCCAAACACTTGATTTTTAAAAGAAAAAAAAAACCCTGATACTAAATACAGCACCATTCAGGTCATTTGTGGGAGTGCTTTTGAAGTGAGTTGTGATGTAGGAAATTCTCCTGCCCTTAACTCTCACCATTTTGTGTCTAGATGTGCTTCCACTCTGTGGTCCTCATTCTTTTCTTTCTGCTTGATATGTGTTGCTTCAGTGAAAGGTGAAACATAGGGAAGTGGGCTTTGTGTATGAAAATATGTACATATGGATGGATAGGCACATACAGATTTTGCCAGATAGTTGTTTCCTTAGACACTATATACTAAGTATATACATATATATACTATATATATATATACTATATACTATATATATACTATATACTAAGTATATACATATATATACTATATACTAAGTATGTCATATAATATGACAACATCATATTAACTGCAGTTACAGCAACAATCATATCATCAACACCGTCATTTGATGCATATTTGAATCACCCCTCTATATCTATGGAATGCATGCACAGATGCATGACTTGAAAGTATTCCCACCCAACACCCATGTCTTTTTTTGCTATATTATTATATGTAATGGGACTTGAGAGCCCAGAGATTTGATGTCCACATGTGTGTATGTGTGTGTTCCTGAAACCAAATCCCAGTGGATACTAAAGGACCATTGTTTCTTCAGTTCTTTAAAACTCAGGCTTCATTTGCATTTTATAGCAAGCCATTTATTGAATTGTTGAAGGAATAAGAGGGATGCAATGTACTTATAAGTTCACTTTGGGGTATGGTGACTCTATATTAGGGGTTTCTTGGCAAGATTTATTTAGTGGAAGTTTTCTATTGCCCCCCCCCCCCTTTGAGAGAATAAGATTTGCCCAAAGTCACACAGTGAGGGTCTATAGCTGACAGAGGATTAGCACCCTGGTTTTCTGTGGTCATAGTCCAACATTCTAACATTATGCTATGCTGGCCCTGGATAATAGTAGAAAAAAATGTTCTTGTTGTCCTTCCTCTAGTCAACTCTGAGTAAAAGTGCTATGAAGCTGATCCATACCAAGAAAAGAGAGCACCATGAGAAATTGTCTTTGTAGCTTTCCTCATGGGCATTCCCTTCCTCTGTGATTTGCACGGGGGGGGGGGGGGGTTGCCAATGAGCCTGTGCAGTTGATGATTTTTTTCTTCTGCCCTACTATCTTTCCAGCTCCTGCCTCATGCTTTCCTTCTAGTGGACTAAAGTCATAGAATCATTGGGAGAGACCCATTTTAGTCCAACCCCCTGCCATGCAGGAAAATTCCGTAAGAATCTTTCTCTTCAGCGCCAAAGTATTACAGTACTTTATAGCTAAAACACTAAGGAAGTTAAAACATAGCTTTTTAAAATAAACTTGGTGGGAGATACTAGCAAAGGACTGTAAAGTAGAAATATACCAAGTTTACAATGGAAAGCAGGGAGCAGGGTCAGGCAGAGCCACAAACACCATTTAAACTCACATTACAAACACAGCCGCTACTGACCTAAATGGTGCTAGTTTAATATCTTTGAAAATAAAACCTTAGCTTTTTGATAGGTACTGTCCATCCTTCCCTCCCTATATTCTTTGCTCCTCACTCCATATCAAAGGAAAATAGAGAATTTGGCTGGAATTATCCCACAATTATTAAAATGTTGTTGGCATCTCAAAAAGCTTTGATCCTTTAGCAACAAAACTACGATGTTGCAATATATTGGTCCAGCCTGGATGAGGCCTAAGATGTATATATTGATGTGTATTTCTATTACCTGTATGGTCTATAAACACCTATTTCAAATAAGCAGGTATTTATATGGTGGGAAGCCACATTAATCACATTTGTTTCTATGTTTAACCTCAACTGGAATTTCAGTGCAGTCATATTTAACCACTAAATATGACTGTTCTGAGAAATGTGTAGAAGACCTCTGCTTCACAAAGCTAAAATGGATGTGTTCCTTATGCCCTTCTAAAATGATCGTTGAGAGTTATTTATGGACATCTCTCTCTGCTTGAACTGGTATTTTCTTTGTTACATTTAAACTACATAGGTTTGGGGTCACATATTGATTTCATAGAGTTGAGAAAAATGTTGGCAGTTTTTGGTTATCCAGGATAAAAAATGTCATATTATTCCAATGAGCTCAGCTTTGAAGGCTTATGGCAAAATAAGAGTAAAGGGAGAGGGGGGTCACCCTTTGATGTAAAGTCTTTGATCTAATGTGCCTTAGCTGTCTACTGCTTTTAAAGATCTCAGTAATCTTGTCCCACTTCTCCCTCCAGAGCTGTTTTTCTCTTTCTTTTTTCTGAGTTTAGGTTGGAGCATTATGGTACAAGACACTATGGAAATCTGCTGGGTACATTTTTAATTCACGAATGGACTTAACTACTTTTAACTCCATGTTGGACTGTGGCCAAGAAACACATTTTCCTTGACTTGTGCAGTGAACTTTTGTCACCCAAAGCCTGACAATGCACTGCTTTTATTATGCTAACGTTATTTTAGTGTGAAGGTTCCAAAGTGTTTTACTAAGGAGACCTATCCATGAACCTTTGACATTGAGGTAATTCACACAACCATTTTGTGCATGTTGTTTTCTTCCAATAAGTGTTGCCTGTCATAAAGAGTAACTTTTTAAAAAAACATATTTAATATTTAGAATGGACTGAAGATAAATTTGCAGATAATGCTACTACAGACAGTCACGGTGTAGACGCACTTGGAATAGTTTGTACAATTCTGCTTATCCCATCTTATCCCATCTTAAAAACTATATACTATTTGAAGGGCAACTGACTGTGCCTGGAAGAAAAAGAATAAGTTTGTGCCAGACTTTTGTGCCAGAAACAAGCCTGTGTTGCTGGAAGTGAACCTAGGGAGACCACTGAGCATTTCATCAGGGACTGCCCTTCAGCCAAAGAAACCTGGCAAAATGTGGTCATCATCTTTGACTGGCTGGACTTGGAACTCCAACCTTGGGAGTCAGTCCAGATACATACATTTATCACCTGTTATCATTTTATTCAGCTAATTGACTCTTATTGTAATGTGAGAAATGTCACTCCCAGGGAGGGAAAACCAGAACTTTCATGTCTTCAAGTCCTGCAAACAAGGACATACCCATAAAGCTCTAACCTATTTAGAGGTATATATAAGCCTTATATGATGAGGGAAGAGAAGTAAGCCTTCTTGCAAAGTAGATTGGAATACCTCCAAACACCTTTCAAATTTCTGTTTTTAAACACTTTCTCAAGACCTGGCTAAATACTGGATTAAAATGACAGGTGCCTGTTGTCTAATCTCAGCTGTGGCTGCGAGTGGGTGTTTTAGGGGGTTATTAAACTGATGCTCTTGATGGTTTCATTCAAAAAGTAAAGCATGTTATTACCAATAAGAAAAAAGCTTGCATATACGAAGGTGGCAAATTTCTTGCATCAAATGTTTGCAAAACTGTCTGGCTCTTTGAGGTCTGGCAGCCCATTACTGAACAGAAATGCATGAACTATGTGATTAAGAGAATGCTAAGTAGTAAGTGCAGAAATCAATTCTGTTTAGTGAGGATGCAAATCCCCTTGAGGCTTTAAAATGTTTTTTAAGGTCTGATGAGGTGGGGAGTTGACATGTCTTCTATAAATGCCCAGAATTACTGAGCACAGGGGATTTATTTAACCAGGAAACTTGCATTATTGAGATTAGACATCTCGTTTTCAAGGTGCTCCTGGAAGATAATGATGGCTATACCCATAATTCATGGCAGACATCAGTTTTGTCAGGTAATATATAAATAGGACCGAAGATGGAACTTAGCCACTTTCACTCTGTATTGAAAAACAAAATGATGGGCCAAATTCCATGGCATTTCACGATACCAGCAGAGAAAAAGTGATTTTATGACTTTAATAGTTTATGTTTTTAATACTTTTTAATTTTGTATGTGTGCATGCCTTCAGGTTTATGACTTATGGAAATCCTAAGGCAAACTTGTCATGAAGTTTACTTGGGAAGATTAGTGGGAGGCAGGATGTTCCATTATTTTCCTCTGAGGCTGAGAAAGTGTGACTTGTCCAAGGTCACTCAGTGCTTTCCATAATTAACTGGCAAATCAAACCTTGGTTTCCCAGAAGACCAGGTCAGCATTCATACCTCTATACCACACTGATTTTAATTTTATTGTGGTTTCGATGATTTTTACAGCTTTGTATACTGTTATTTTTAACTATGGAAAGTTTTCTTGAATTCCAAATTGGGGAAAAGGCAGGATTTTGTTGTTTGCACAGAGTGTGTTCTAACATGCCTGCTTTTCATTAATTTGATTATAAAAAATGAACACACTGTGCTTGGGATTTTTCTAGTTTTTTCCAGTATTTGAACTGAGACCCCTCCCCCAGTGTGTGTGTGTCCCACTTTTAAAGGGGCAGGCAACTGTGGCCTTTCTTTTACTTTCCTAGCTAGTGACGATTGGACATATAATCAAATAAAATTACTGCCCACCCTTGCATTAATGGGCTATTTTGTTTAGAAGTTACATGTCAATGTTATTTATTTTGTTGATATTTAATATTGTCCATATATTATATATTTAAAAACACAGTACCTCTGTCCCTTTAAGATGTGAAAACATTAAATATTGCCCAGTTTAGTCTTCTCCCTCATTATAATTTTATGATGTTGATGAAGATGGCAAAATCTTGGAAAATAGGTCAGTAGCAAAAAGCCTCAAAAATCTGCTTCAGGCTTTGGTTTTAAAGGATCAATAGAATGAATGAAGAGGAAAGGTCAGAAGATGCCCACAAGGCCTAACTATGATAGAGCCATGATGAAGAAAGACTCCACAGTTAGACATGAGAAAATGCTATAAAGCTTTAAAAATTTCAAGTTATGTCAAACATGTACAAGGTATTCTGAGCCGTGTTCCTAAACATCTTGACACGTTCTGCTGATAATGATACCAGATGGAACTCCTATGAGATAAACAAAAAAAGTGTCATGTCTAATTTGGAAATGGTGCTTGCTCATGATTGGTGAAGATGTAGCCTTTTGTTGTTCAATTTCTGTCACTACATGATTTTGTGAGAATTCGGTATAAAGTTTGGACCTCATCTACATGGGCTGTTTAATCAGTGGTCGGTCCAGACCAAAAATGCTCTGTACTGACTCCAGAGGTGGCCATACACACTATCCTGAGCAATGATGGGACACAGTCCATATGAGAAAAGCTCAATGGCCATCAAAGCTCCTGGCCATCAAAGGCATTCAGAAAAGGTGCAGAAGACGGAGGAGGAAATCTATCCTCTTTTCCTGCACTAATGATGGTGGTTAGCCATGTAAAGAATAGACCAGTACACATCTGACCTGATCCTGATGTCCACTCCATAATGAAGCTGTGGAGTTGCTCTGGAGTTTCAGCCAAGTTCCACAGTATCACCTGATTTTTCTAAATATGAAACTAAAGGTGAGTTAATCCTGTGATAAGTGCTGGAAGTTGGAGAACATCACAGGGCTATCAAGTGAATATGGGTTATTAAACTTGTGTAGATGAAGCCTTGGTGCAACTGCCTGGTAGTTAGTGAACCAGTGTATGTCTATAAGACTCTGCTTAGTGCAGCACCCACTTAAATAAATTTCTAACCTACAACTGTTGTGGTCCATATCCTTGAACTTTGAGGGGTTAATTTTTCACAACAATTGAATGAATCATGTGGAAGTTCTTTTTTGGTCTCTGTTCCCAACACACACATTGATAGGAGAACTTTAAACATTACTTTTCTTAAAATGATACTCTCAGGCCCCTTCCACCCAACTGAATAAAATCTCACATTATCTGCTTTGAACTGGAATATATGGCAGTGTAGACTGAGATAACCCAGTTGAAAGCTCAGGCATTGGCAGTAGCTGCGAGTGCCTTTGCACAATTGAAGCTCATGCGCCAGCTGCGACCATACCTCATAAAGTCGGATTTGACCATGGTGGTCCACACCTTAGTTACCTCTAGATTGAAGTATTGCAATGCACTCTATGTGGGACTGCCCTTGAAGATGGCCCAGAAATTCCAACAGGTCCAACGAGTGGCAGCCAGACTACTAACTGGTGCGAGTTACAGGGAGCAGCCAACCCCCTGTTTAAGGACTTCCACTGGCTGCCATTTATTTTCCGGTCCCAATTCAAGGTCCAGGTTTTGACCTACAAAGCCCTAAAAGGTTTGGGACCCGCCTACCTGCGCAACTGCATTTCCATCTATGAACCCACACAACCTCTTTGATCTTCCGGAGAGGCCCTTCTCTTGCTCCCGCCCTCATTGCAAGTGCAACTTGTGGGAATGAGAGAGAGGGCCTTCTCTGTGGTGGCCCCTCAGCTCTGGAATTCGCTCCCCAGAGATATTAGGCAAGCTCCCACCCTGGAAATTTTTAGGAGAAGCCTGAAAACATGGTTGTTCCAATGTGCCTTCAATGACTGAATGTATGATAATCCCTGACCAAACTCTGCATAAAATGTCCTCAGAAGCACTTTATTCTCTGGTTTGTGCAATGAAGTCCTTCTTTATCCCCTGGATCCCCTTCCTGATATTTTTACACTGCCCTATCTCCCAGTGTTTTAAAATTTTAATCTTTGAATTTGGCCCTGCCCACTGTGATCATTTTTAGTGTTTTAATGTTTTGATTTTATATTGTTGTGTTGCCTATTTACATTGGTTTTGCATTTTATGTTATTTTATTTTCTGATTTTCTGTTGTGTTTTTGCGTTATATTTTGTTTTCTGTATTGATGGGTGTGGCCTCATGTAAGCTGCCCCGAGTCTCCACGGGGAGATGGTGGCGGGGTATAAATAAAGTTTTATTATTATTATATTTTGGAATTTTCTGCCTTGATATTATGGGTTATATGGCTGTGCAGAAGGGCCTTTAAGAGTCTCGAGGCCAGCATAGTTGCTGGCTATGCTTCATGGAAGTATCTCAAAGTTGAAGTCCAAGACAGCAACTTTCCCATGCCTTGTCTTATTAATCTCTATATCATAAAGCATACAACTGGTTCTTGCATGTCAGTTTGGAAATTATTTGGTTTCTCAAGATCTCACACAGAAACAATATGCCTCTGCTTCTGCATTAAAATCTCTATCTGTACCTGATAGTAATTGAAATTCAGGACAAGTAAGTTAATTCTCTGGTCACCAGAAAATGTCTGACCTAAGAAACTGACAAAATTACTATCTGCCAGCTTACTGGGATCTCCACGCATTATTCACCGATGCATCACACAGTCCTAGACACTTGGGAAGTGTCCGACCTGTGATCCAATACAACAGCCAGCAGAGTGAACTTGTTTGCTGTTGACTCATCTTGTTGTGTTTCAAATAAATAAATAATAATAATAATAATAATAATAATAATAATAATAATAATAATAATGGGTAATATGTGCTATAGTCAAAAGAAGACAATAACAAACCACCCCCGAATAGATCTTGTCTAAGAGGAAACTGTTGAATTCATGGGGTCACTAAAAGTTGTCATATGATTTGAAGACATAAGCTATAACCATAGCTGAATGCTCATAATATTTTTTTCCCCAAAAGTGTCAAATTGATCACAGCAACAATTCAGTGAGTGTCTTCTACCATGGCAAAAATAATTTCCTGCATAAGGAAAATTTCAGCAAAGCAGCTACTCAAACCTGGGGTCAAGTGACAGGAGGAAAAACAACACATACATAAATCTCTTGCAGAATAGTAACTACATGAATTTTCTTAGATTGTTTCATCTTGTGAAATTATGCCTTTGTTTAAACTGAAGAAGTAGCATGGCTTTTTTTCAATTAACTAGTAGCTGTCCTAGGATGGAGACACAGAAAACATCTATTAGCAGAACTGTAAACTATTTAAATGCTATGTGAAATATTTTCAGAAAGAAGTTATTGAAATGGTCCTGAAGTATGCTGAGTAGGAGAAGGATTCTTTTTTTTTTTAAAAAAAACCCCTGTTTAAATGGAAATAGATGCTTTCAACAACAAAAATCAATAGCATTTAAGACGTATACTTTTGTGAGTCCTTTCCAAATGATATAGCACTGTGTAACTCATGGCAGCCGACTGTTCACTTGTACTCTGGAACAAAATGTTCCAAAACCTCTGACCTTATACTTTCAATTCCAGAAGTGGAAATGGACTAATATAATAACCTAGGCATTGATTATTGGGTGTCCCATACACTGAGTGATCAGTGCAAGAGAGAAACATAAGTTTGTGCTTCAGATGTCAAAATTCCTTCTAAAACTGTGCTGCCAGAAACCATGAAGATTATAAATATAGCATTATAAATTACAGGTGCCAGATCTCTAAAACATATGTGTGTTTGCCCCTTGGTTACTCTGAATTTGTTGGTCATGTTGAGTGCCAGTACCGACTATACTGAAACTATATAGAAACGTAAGTTGCCAATGTTCCCCTAAACCATTACAAGCATTGTATGTTTGTCATGGCAAAAAAAAAAAAAAGAAGTTCCCCAGCGTTTTGATGTAGCTCTTATAATTTTTAAGGATGCCATTATATTTTTTAAAGTTTCTTTAAACTTTCTGTCAACCCCCCAAAAGAAGACACAAGACAACAGTTATGGGTTTAAATTTGGGCAACTTTATTAACTGTTACCTAATTAAAGCTAAACTTATAGACCATATTCAGAAATAGCATGAAGGTGTTGTCCATAAAGCCGAGGTTGTGTCCCAACCCGTACTACACCTCGGCTGGAAGGGCGAAGCACCCAGGTTCCCGGGTGACATAATCCAGGGTAACCTTAAATAGCCTAAATGTGTTGGAGGCATCTTCCTCAAGGATATTGAGGTAAGACCCTCCCCATTTTAAGCCATTTATCTTATACACTTGGTACAGTGTAAGAACCATCGATGTTTTATATTAATGGCCTTTTCCCCAACAAGGGGGTGCCTTGGGTGCACACCAAATCTGTATTTTTTCTAGCTGTTTTCCGCTGACCCTATTTAACATACCACTGATCTGATCTGCCCTCTAGTAACAGTATAGAGTAGGCGAAAAAACCCTCTTAGATGTTTAGAGGGGAAAAAATTCCTACCCGGCTCTCTAAAGCAACCTTGAATATACTGTTAACGGGCGGGTTGTGGTGGGTCGACGTCAGGAGAAGACTGAACTGGAGGAAGGCTAGTCATCTCCAGGCTCCTCCCCCCAAAGTAGTTCCGGCCGGAACTACTTTGGGATGTTTTCTTCTTTGTGAGGAGAAGGCAATGCCCTTTCACCTCTCCATCTGCGATTGGATCGGGGAAAGGTGATTGCCTGTCAACCCCCAAAAGAAGACACAAGACAACAGTTATGGGTTTAAATTTGGGCAACTTTATTAACTGTTACCTAATTAAAGCTAAACTTATAGACCATATTCAGAAATAGCATGAAGGTGTTGTCCATAAAGCCGAGGTTGTGTCCCAACCCGTACTACACCTCGGCTGGAAGGGTGAAGCACCCAGGTTCCCGGGTGACATAATCCAGGGTAACCTTAAATAGCCTAAATGTGTTGGAGGCATCTTCCTCAAGGATATTGAGGTAAGACCCTCCCCATTTTAAGCCATTTATCTTATACACTTGGTACAGTGTAAGAACCGTCGATGTTTTATATTAATGGCCTTTTCCCCAACAAGGGGGTGCCTTGGGTGCACACCAAATCTGTATTTTTTCTAGCTGTTTTCCGCCACAGGATGCGGACAAGTGTCTACTTAGTCCCATCCCCCCACACCTAAAACAGCTTGTATTAACCTGCTAACCTGTAGTCCCAAAAGTTGCCCAACGCGTGAATATAATTGTTCTAATGTGCGTGACAATATGTTCTTGATTTATTATTAATGCATAGCAGAAGCAAGGTGCCGGCAACATAATGGCATAGATTGTATTTGATCAACAGCCTTTGGTCAATAGCATTGTACAAGTGTATAGGTTTATCACTGAGCCGAGGCTGGGGTTAACCTCAGTCCTTGACCGATAGTATTTCACATCACACAGTGGACTGTACATAACGTCCTTGCCACATCAGTTTGCGACAAGCTTCGACCCTTTGTCATCGGATCTGCCATAGCATGAGCCTGATCAACCTCCTCGTTGATGGCGATGTATGCGGCTGAAACGTTGCACAGCCTCCCAGCCATGTCTCCATTGTTTGTCCCCGCGACTGGGGGTCGCTGCACCACGTGTTAAACCGGCTGGGGCTGTCAACTCAAACAGAAAGATAGAAAAACACACAGGGAAGGGGGTGCCACACCCCTCTTCCCCAAAAAGCTGTATATCGAACGGCGGGACCCCCTGATAATTGACCCCACGATACCTTGTCATCAGGGCCCCCCATCGTGATTCACATGGCACTCCGTTGCGGCGTTTCAACAGATCGCATCTGGGTAACGTGTATGCTAGGGTGCTGTTGCTATCACCTCATCGTAATTGTATGATGATGGTAACCTCTGTCCGTGGCCTTATAAACTATCTATCGTGGTTGCAAATGGTAGGTTGTGATAACACTAGGCACCCTAGTCCCTGGTTATATTAACTAGTCTTGTTGTAAACATTTATCATTTATTCTTTTATTTATTTATTTATTATATATATATACATACACACACACACACACACACACACACACACACACACACATATATATATATATATATATATATATATATATAATATACATATATATGGGGGCTGCATGTCCCACTGTTGGGGAGAGGTGGTTCCAAATGTACCCCCCTTGTAATTGGCCGGAGGTTTGAACTGGGTGACCTGCAGTCTCTTTTTATCCTTTGCTTGTATTGTTTTCAATTGCAAGCTGTTGTTGGCGCTAGATGGTCTAATAAGGCTGGGTTAATGTTTAGGATAGTGCGTGGAAACTTTTGAGTCTGGTTACCGTCCCAACTTTAGCATTAATGCCCGTAAAATGTAAAGCTAAGAATATCTTGTTTGGCAATAACTTGTTAACATTTTATTATGGTATAACAATTTTTTTTTTTACATTTTGTAATATTTCAACATTATGTGGCGCACAGATCCTTGTGGCCCGTCGAGAATAAGCCACTTTAACTAATAACATGAACAGCACTATCAAGTGAATAGAAACCTAGATCTAAATAATCCCATGGTTATGTAATGATTAACGTAAGGGTGTATATGTGTGACATGATTAATCTGTCATGTTGCCTGTGCATGGCCCGTCAATGAACCTTGTAAGGCTGAGAAAACTGTATGAACTTAAACTTATCTTAAGGTTTGACAACCTTGATATAATGTGGGGCCATAGCTTCTCTAGTTCCGCTTTAAGCTTTGTTTGAGGTGAATCTTGTATTTAGAAATCAAACCCTGTTGGTATCAGGCCTCGGGATTCGTCCTTAGGGCTGTGGGATTCGTGGAACGGGCTTTGATATTTTAGCTTGGGCCGACATCGAAATCAGCCCCCCCCTCTCTCTTTTTTTTTTTTGTCTCTAACCTTATAAGAACATTGTTGTGTATAGGCATCCCCATACGCCCCAGACCAGTCTAAGGGTATTGGGTAGCATGGTCTGATGCCTCTCAGGCAACCCTTGGAGTAACCCGGTAAAGGGGGAAGGAGAAAACTTGGAAATGATGCCCCCTGTGAACTTAGGGAAAAAACAGGGAGGGGCAGGGGATGTGCCCTTATATAGCAAGTCTTGAATCTGTCTTAACCCCTCTCAGAATTATAGCCATCGTTCTATTGGCCTATTCCTCATTTGTCGGCCAATAATGGTATAGTAAGGTCTCTTCCTTGTCCCTGATGTTGAAGCTCACTGAATTTCCCCTGTTTTAAATGTATGGCAAAGAACCCCCCTTTCCATATACATATACATATGGATACCCACACACAAACATATCTATCTATATGTATATACACATATATATATCATTATTATCGTTAAATAACTATAATGGCCCAAGTGTTAACCTGGGCTAATCGGGACGGTTGTAACCTTGTGGGTTGATTCTATTTCCATGTTGGCTGGGGTTCCGTCTGGGAACAAAAATTAACGAACTGAAGCCTGCAACTCTCCCATTGGAGCATGGTGATCGACTAGTGTCGCTGCATGGCAGTTGGCCAAGGAATGTGACCATGTCTACCGAGCCCAATTTAACTCAACCTAGGGCTGTAATAGTAACCAGTTGGAGCCAGGTTTGGGACACAAAACCACCTTTAAACATTAACGCTCAACTTTAACTTTATATAGTCACATTTAAGGATGGGTGTTAACTGGGAAAGGGGGAGGGGCTTGTATTGATTGATTTGTCCCCCTATCTCTTAATTAAAGTCTGGTCTTGGTGGTAACTTAAACTGGTTTGAGATAGTGATGTGAGCTGGCGGGAAACTGGCTAACTTTTTCCTGCGCAGGCTAAACCTCAGGAGAGGTGTTATTGTCCCTTTGGCCGATATATGGGGATATCGCCAGCCTCCAAAGTTGACCATCTATCAGATCCCAGCGCAATGCGGGGTCCATTGACGCCTTTTGATGGAACAGTTTATCATATCGAATCCAAGCGTCACCTGGAAAACTAAAGTATGCCTCCCGAATGATATCAAGGTATTTAAAGAGCGAAAGAGCCCGTGTCGGGTACTGGTGTATTAACACGCTAGCGTAAATCATGAAGCAGCTGAACCAGTTGGCCCAGCAGGGATCTATCCCTCCAAAATGTGCGATTGTTCGCAGTGGCTCCTCACTATCACCATGGGTGCCCCTCTGACGCCCAGCATATAACGTAAATAGTTCCACGTATTCATTGCTCAGAATGGAACGCACCGTCTCTCGTGACAGGTGTGAACCCAGAGGTGAAGGGGAAATCGGCCCTGTCGGAGCAGTTAAATTTGTAGGTCCCCCAACAGCTTGATCAATGGCAGCACTGGCCAGAGCCATATTGTTTATTGTAGCTGGCCTCTGAGAGTCTCTAGGTAACCCATACGGGCAAGTGATTGCTAAGTGTCTTCCCTTAGACTCCCAGCCTTTTTGGTTTGTTTGTTGTGTTGACGTGCCCTCTCCGGGGCCTGTCGGCAAGACGGGGTTACCTGGCGAGGCAATTGTGGTGCTGGCGACCTCTGATCTCCTCCGAGCCCCGTCGACCGTACTGGTCTCAGCGACCGCCGATGAATGTGACGCTGGTAGCGCTGATTCTTCCTGGGAATGTATCTGGTCGCTATCCATCTGTAATGGTTCGGCATAGTGTTCAGGTTCCCCCTCATCTATGAATGTTAGAGAGAAATCACAGGAAAAGGGGGGCTCAGGCAGAGGAGCCTCGCTCGTGCCTTCGGTTAGGTGTGAGGCACGCACTGGAGGCAAATCGTAAATCTCTGCTTCTACTGCCTCGATGCGTGCCAGGATGGTATGGAATACTTCCTGAGATAGATTGTCATCTGGAGCTGGGGTGGTGTGTGACCGATGGCGCCTAGACGGCCTAACTCTGGCTGGGCCCTTGCCTTTCCGGCCTCCAATATTCTTTCTAGGTAACATTCTGTGAACAAAATATTAGTAGCATATTAGCATCACAAACATATTCTGTTGAACTGTTTTCTCGATTTGGGTAGGGGATTTTATCGCTAATCATTTGGCCGTTCGTTTGTATGGAGTCTGTGGTTGGTAATAAGACATCGCCGTAAATATGTCCTCAACGTATTTCTGTAACTATGAATAAGCTCTCTTCTCATATGCTTACGTATGTGTATAAAACAGCCCCATAGTTATGTTTTATTGTGTGTAATAGCTGTTGAATTTGTCTAGCTATTTGTCACAATCTTAGGGCTAATTGTCATGGCAACTCTCACGTTTAGCCTGGATGGGACTGATCTATCGTACCACGATATCACAGAAAGTGAAGAATGATTAGTGTATCGATATCTTGTATTCCTGGACTGTAAGTCCGCATGGTTGGCTCAGTCTAGACCCTTAAACTGGCTCTAGTCTAAATAATTAATTGATGTTGGTGTTGTTGTTTATATCTATCTATCTATCTATCTATCCATCTATATAGATATATCCCTATCCGTATATATATTAGGGCATATAGGGTTAACAAAGGTGGGTGTGAGTTCTTATTCTTTTTTATTATTATTATTATTATTATTATTATTATTATTTATATTTATATATCTCTGAGGGGAGCTGGAACTGATGGAGGGGGGCTCACCGCGCTCTGTCTGGTGTGAAACCGAGCCCTGGGGCCCCACAACCACTACTGGAAATAATGTCCATATATATATCCGATGGTAATAAGTCTAATAAACGCCCCTCCTTGTTTTTTTTTTAATTATTTTATATATATATATATATATATATATATATGTATGTATGTATATGTATATATGCATGCATGAATGCATACATATATCTGATTTTGTGCATATGAATGCTTTGAATGAAGTGTATATATAAAACACACATATCTATATGCATCGACATGTGACTCATATGCGAAAACCGGATGAGCTCTCTGAGAAGAGTGGAAATGGCCGCCCGACTCTCAACAAGCATGGCTGTAAGCGCCCACAAAATGGCGCCGGCCACGAGGAGAAATGAAAATGGCTGCCACCTTGTATCCTCGTGACCATCTACATTTGATTGTTGTAATGGAAAGAGAGAACGATCCTTGCGGCAAAAAACCATTACACAAAACCCAATCGCTACGTTGATGCAGCGTAAGAATGCTGGGGAAATTGCACTATGGCTATCAGTTTAAATCTTTAAAATTAAATCCCATGGTAAAAATGGAGGGGGGGATGTGAAGAAGAAAAACTCGCGCCATCCCACCACACACCTAAGCAGATCGATAAAGCGCTGTAGGTCCTGGTGTGTCTCCGGGCGGGAAAAAACGACTATTTTATGAATTTCCGACACATTGAAAAATTATAATAGCAGCACCTAAAGGATATCTCCCCCAGTTTCCGCTAGGAATGACTGTTTTCCGAGCGAAGGCTGTCCCTAATCGCCTAACAACCCGATTATTGTTATTATTAATATTATTATTAGCATTATTATGTTATAAATCTCTATATGTACATGTATATATACACATATATAAATATATATAGATATATACACACACACCACATACAGACACATAAATATACAAAGAAGGAGAACCAGGGGGGAATGGAGACCTAATCCGCAAAGCGCCAATCCGTCCCCCGCAACTCGCCGGACCAAGCGCTCCGGGCAGAAGCGAAGCTCCGAGAGCCGCTCTAACGCCCGCAACAAACTTCGGCCTCCGATGGTGGGTAATCAGGCCCGGCGTCGAGGCAGGGGCAAGGCCCCGCCGCCAGGCCCAGACTCACCGTACCGACCTGTGGTGTGCTGTAAGTCCGACCTCCTCGACGTCAGGAGAAGACTGAACTGGAGGAAGGCTAGTCATCTCCAGGCTCCTCCCCCCAAAGTAGTTCCGGCCGGAACTACTTTGGGATGTTTTCTTCTTTGTGAGGAGAAGGCAATGCCCTTTCACCTCTCCATCTGCGATTGGATCGGGGAAAGATGATTATATTTTTTAAAGTTTCTTTACTTTGAAAAGATACACATGAACAGCATGTTATTGGTAGCTATTTTTAAAAAATGTAATTAAGAATACCCAAACTGGGCTGCAAATTATTCGCCAAGCAAAGCCTTATAGTAGGATTGTGTGTGGAACTGTTTTTCTTCATTTCATCCATTCTTTTGTTGCCTTCAGGAACACATAACAGGAAGGCCCCTCCTGGTACAAAAATCACACAAAAGCAAGCAAGAGCCAATCCTGGATCCTCATCTGCTTTTCATAAGCAGCCTCCTTGCCTTGGAAAAAGTGTGTGTGTGGCATACAGGCAGGGCCGGCCCTAGGTAATTTTCAATGGTAAGCAAACATTATTTTGGCGCCCCCCCCCCCCCCCAAAAAAAACCAATCACTGGAAAAAAAAGGTAGAGGTGAATAAAGAGTTACCTTAAAACCAGAAGGTTACTTACATTATGTTCATATAGTTACATTACATAGAATTAACACAAATTAATGTTTTTTAAATGCAAATATTTTTGTTATTTTTGATCTACAAGTACGACACAAAGGTTTCACAGAAAATACAAGATCTTTGCATTATGACAATTCCGCTGAGACAATTGAAGACAGAACAGCCCTTAATACATATACATACATATACATACACACATACATGCACACAGACACACACACATATATATTATTTTATTTGGAATTGCAAATTGCAATACATTCCATCACACACACATTTAAATAAATATTGTGTGTTTACGGAACGAACGGCTTCCTTTCTGCAAGGACTTCTTCTAGAATGCATAGCAATTCCAAAGAAAATAAAATATTTTGGACTACAACAAGTAAGTCCACTGAGATGACTAAAGATAGAATAACCTTATCTATATAAATAAAAATATAATGTTCGTTTGTGGGATTAACATAACTCAAAACCCGCTGGACAAATTGGCACCAAATTTGGCAGCAAAACACATACTAATCCAATCTATGTCTGTCAAACAAACAAAAAATCTCTGGCTGCTTCTCATTACTTTATTTTGCATACCACCACACTACCCCAGGGTGCTGCTGCTATTATTATTATTATTATTATTATTATTATTGAGAGTCTAAATGGCCATCTATCAGGAGTGTTTTAATTGTGCTTTTCGCTTATGCCAGAAGGAAGTTGGATTGGATGGACCTTGGAGGTCTCCCTACTTTATGATTCTATTACTATTATTAATAATAGTATTATTATTAAGCAGAGTCTCTATGGCCATCTGTTAGGAGTGCTTGGATTGTGTTTTTCCCTTATGGCAGAAGGAGGTTGGACTGGATGGCCCTTGGAGGTCTCCCTACTTTATGATTCTATTACTTTTATTAATAATAGTATTATTATTAAGCAGAGTCTCTATGGCCATCTGTTAGGAGTGCTTGGATTGTGTTTTTCCCTTATGGCAGAAGGAGGTTGGACTGGATGGCCCTTGGAGGTCTCTTGTAACAATAGGATCCTATTACTGTGAATTCCTCCCAAACCCCTCCAGTGTTTTCTGCTGGTCATGGAGGTTCTGTGTGCCAAGTTTGGTTCAGATCTGTCATTAATGGGAGTTTTAATGGTCTGTGGAAGTCTGAGCTGAATCAGTTAAAGGTACTCCAAATCCCATCAGCTTGATTAGCATTCAATGGCCTTGCAGACAAGAGTCAATCAAGGCCAGCTAATACGTCTCAACAATGGATTCCCCCGGGCAGGAAGCAGCCAGGCTTTGAAGCTGCAAGGTTATTTGCTGCATCAGAAGCAAACCAAGGGTAAATTTGTAATGTATATAGAAAACACAGTTTAAAAACTTGGCATCCAGCTGCAAGGTCATTCAGTGCTAATCAAGGTGGCCAATGTCAACACTCACACTTGCCTCAAGCAGGCAAGAATTCTTCCCACCTTGGACATCATTCCACAGGGATATATATAAACCCCACTTGCCTAGTTTCCAACAGAGTTCCCAACCTCTGAAGATGTCTGCCATTTATAACACATAACAATCTAATAAATATAAATAATTCATGATAAAAATAATAACATAATAATTGTAAATAGAATAATAAATATAATAAAATATAATAATAATAGTAATAATTCCAAAGCTGAGAAGGAAATGGGGGAGAGTCAGTTTCCAACAGACCTCCCAATCTCTGATGTGGGTGAAACGTCAGGAGAGAATGCTGCTGGCACATTTTGAGCCTTCCAGGCGAAGCAGAGGCTTCAAAGGGCAGAGAGAAGAGCACGGAGTGGGGCAACAGCAGCAGCGAGGTCTTCCCCCCTTCTCCTCCAGGGTCTTCCTCCTCCTCCTCTCCATTTGGAGGTGTCTAAACGGAGAGGAGGAGGAAGAAGAGCCCAGAGGAGAAGGAGATGGCCAAGCCTCGCTGCTGTCCCACACTCCTCTCGCCGCTCTACAAGGTGCACGGGGCATGAGGGGAGGGAAAGGCGTGCATCTTTCTCTTCTCCCTCGCACGCCTTTCCTGCCTCTGCCGCCAAGAAAAGCACATGCAGGGCGAGAGGGGAAGGACAGAGGCACGCGCCTTTCCCTTCCCCCATGCCGCATGCGCGGCTTTTCTGCTTCCTCCCGCTGCTGCCCCCGCCACCGGCGCTGCTCATGGGACGAGGCCCAATTGGAGGGAGGGGCATTTAAGGAGGCGCGTGAGCACCCCTGGGACAAACAAAGTATTCCGCGGTCGCTTACTTCGCGTAATGGAAACGCCGCCCCTGCATACAGGCCCAGAAAGTGTGCATGCCTGCCTGTAGCTGAGAGCCTCCTCTGAAACAGAACTTGCCTCCTTGCCTTGAAAAGAGTGTGTGTGTGTGGTGTGCGTACAGGCCCAGAAAGCATGTGTACCTTCCTGCAGCCGAGCACCTCTTCTAGAGTAAGAATGAAATGGAACTTGTCTCCTTACCTTGGAAAGAGTGTGCGCTGGCCCAAAAAGCACACGCACCCACCTGCAGCTGATCAACTCAACTAGAGTAAGAAACAGAACTTTTCTCCTTGCCTTGGAAAGTGTATGTGTGTGGCGTGCAGGCCCAGAAAGCACACATGTGCTTGTCTGCAGCCGACCGCCTGTTCTCTGGAGCAGAGAAACAGGTAAGAAGTCTTCTTAAAACATGCACCTGCATGCAGTTGAGCACCTCTATTCTCAAGTAGAGAAACAGGTAAGAAGCCTCCTTAAAGCACGCATTAGCCTGCATTTGCATGCCTCTCCTCTGGAGTAAAAACACTACCAGCTTAAATGCCTGAAATGAAAGATAGGGGAGTCTGGTGATCCCCTCCCCCACAATGGGCTGATAGAAAATGAAAAAAACCAAATATCTGCCCTCCCAATTTTGGAAGGCTCCCCAAAAACCAGGACACAAAGCAAGTCAAGGTTTACTTGGATTGCACAACTGTACCTTATAGTAATGGGTAATATTACTTCTTATTAGAACACTTACAATAGCAATACTCTTCCTTATATTAAAGAGAGAAGAGGAAATAATGAGTAATGGCTAACTGTATTTACAACAAATTATTTGAACTATGGATGAAATAAAGGGCATTCCTTTTCCCACCAGAGACATTAGACTGGGACAGATTTTAAGAGCTGCTTCAGATCTGTCTCAAATTTATAGCAATCACCTATTTAATGTAGATCAGATGTCTTCCAAATGTTTTCAGTGTCAGCTCCTATGATTCCCCATAATTGCCCACATTAACTGGACCAATGGAAGTCATAGGGTAAAATATATGAGTCACCAAGGTTACAGAATATGAATAAGTCCAATCCTTTTATATGCAGTATTTTTTCAATACTGATTAGCATCTTTCCTCAGCAGAATTGCTTCTCCATTTGATTTAAATTATAAGGCATGCAAAAACAACAATAGATGCCAGTTTCCATAGCATGAATGTACATTTATATTTACATTTGCATTACATTATTTCTATCCCGCCCATATCAGCCCGAAGGCCACGCAGGGTGGCATATACAGTCAGCACAATTCGATGCCATAAAAAATACATATATTGGTAAAGCAAAAAAAGAAACATTATAGTACATTTAAACATAAAGACAGTGCATAATAACAATTTAAAAAACATATGACATATGTAGAATGTTTGTCTTATTTGAACCCCTCTTAAAGGAAAGGCAACACATTTAAAATGTATCTATTGGTCATGGCATTGTAGCACACTCAACAGAGCTAAATCCGACTTACTTATGAATTACGAACTGTACCATTTGGAGAAAATAAAAAAAAGACCAGACTTTTGTTAGCTTCCCTTTATGGTCTGCTCTTGTTGGTGAGCATTATTCATTAATTTAGGGAACTGCCTGTGCTGGCCCAGGCAATCCTGTGTCTCATTTGATAATGGGCTGGGAATCCAGTGGATTATTGCAGGGATTTTATCTTGCCCTAATCTCTTGGGAGAAATGTTCAAACAGCTGGGAAGGACAAGAAGGAGCTGCATTCAGTGACCGGAATTCCTTGAAACAGGATAATATTCATAAATGCCGTAGAATTTGCCTTTACAGCAAAATGAATCTTTTCTGTTTTTCACTGGTAAGTTTTTCTTTAGTCTTCCAGACTGTTACTGAGTTTGTAAATGTAAGCTTCAGTCAGGTGACAGAGATTAAAGGGGTTAGAAAAAGAACAGCAAGGATACAGTGTGAAACCGTCTATCTGGACTAGTGAAGGAGGCAGCAATAAGTCTTAAAAGCTATAAAGGAAGCAGGTCATTGGGAAAAAAATAAAACTGGTGGGGGTTTGTTGGACGGATATCATGTAGTGCTTATGAACTGCTGTTTTATTGATAAGGTGGAGTCCTTTTTCTTCGTCATCATGATTTATCTTTGTAGCATGTATAAAGAGAAGAATTTGAATTCAGTTTCTTACACAATGTTTTGGAAATATTGACATTTATATGTTTGCATCATGATTGAGTAAAACCTTTCTTAGTGTTCATTATATTCATCTCATAAGCTTTTAAAACCCAGATTGGACACTTACACTCTGAAATGTAATGAAGCCCTTGCCTTGGATATCTTTCATTCTATGCTCAGTTTATGGTTGAAAGACTGCATGCATTTTGATATGCAGAAAGTAAAATGAAATTATTTAAAAAAGAATGAATGCTCTTTTGTCTTTATGCAAAATCATATTACTACCCTGTCAGTGTTTATTGAATATGTGGTCTTTATTGAAAAATACAGAAAGTCAGTAGTGTTTTGATTTAGTGCAAGACATCCAAGTATTTTGTTGCTCTTTATTTTTAGGTATATCATCAGCTATTCAGCTCTCAAAGTGTCTCTTACCATAAATAAATATAAACAGCAACGACAAGAGCATTTAACAAGGCAATAGTCCATTAAGAATACAAAGAAGTCAGATCAACAATCAGGTCATACACATTAACATGGCTTCTAACCCTCAAAATCCTGTGGATGAGATCGGTGTTAATGATTTTTTTAAAAAATCTATCAAGAACTTTGATGCAGTTCCCCTGACTGTAATATTATAAAGAAAGCATTGCAGAAAGCTTGACATTGCATATGTGAGAAATTATATAATTATAAAAGAGGTGTATGCAATTGTAATATTGGGGACAATACTACAGGCCATTTCTGCCAGTGGCTGTACATACATGACCCACGTGTTGTATAAGCCATATTTTGTAAACCATTTGTTCCTTTTCTATCATCCTATTTTATTTTGGAAAAGGGATTAGAGGTTCAGACAAACTGAATGACCAAAATCTCTGTGTTTAAATGAGTCATCCTCTTTAAATAAAGCATTCGTCTCATCTTAGCTTGCATTTTTTATTTTGTCCAGAAATTTAATTTTAAGAGGAACGAATACAGAAGCTGTTTATGACTGAGAAGTGGTAAAAGGATGGTATTGATTCTGTGATTGATGGTTTCAGCATATAATTATATATATTGTTCTCAAAAGTAACTTTTCTAAGTCCTGATTTTTAAACAAAAAATCCCCCTGATCCTTTGCCGTTATCTGTATGTATACTGCCCCAGGACAGAGGCAAACAAGTGGAAGAAAAATTAAAATTTAAAAAATGCAAAATTGCACATGCATTTGCAATTCAAGTCTTCCATTACACTATGTGACACTGCAAGCCACTGTAGTTTACACATCATTTGGGACACGTGCTGCTTTGCTGGTATCCCCAAAATAATATTGCCCAAACTGGGAATCCCTAGGCCATTTTTCTTCCTTTTTTAATTTCTATCCCACCTTTCTCCCAAAATCAGGATGCAAAGCACCTTACAATTTAAAAAAAGATAAACAGGCAGCATTAAAATAGGATTAAATTGTTGTCAATATTACAATTATTTAAAATTAAACTTAAAAAGACAAAATATCATTAAAATAGCAATTAAAGTAGATTT
This sequence comes from Anolis sagrei, assembly GCF_037176765.1. NCBI lineage: Eukaryota > Metazoa > Chordata > Lepidosauria > Squamata > Anolidae > Anolis > Anolis sagrei. The sequence continues at coordinate 61,291,989 of NC_090023.1, read as the reverse complement.
GTCTAAAAAAACAATACAGTATTCTAAATCCATTGTTTAAAAACTTTCCATTTTTTAATTTTTATTCTATTGGACAGTACTTATACACTGCTCATTGAGCCCCCAGGGGTGCAATGAGTTAAACCACCGAGCTACTGAACTTGCTGACCAAAAGTTAGCTGGTTTGAATTCAGGGAGCAGGCTGAGCTCCCACTGTCAGCCCCAGCTTCTGCCAACCTAGCAGTTCAAAAACATGCAAATGTGAATAGATCATTAGGTACTGCTCCAGTGGGAAGGTAACAGCGTTCCATGCAGTCATGACCTTGGAGGTGTCTTCGGACAACACTGGCTCTTTGACTTAGAAATGTAGATGAGCACCAGCCCCCAGAGTCAGGCATGAATGCACTTAATGTCAGAAGAAATCTTTACCTTTACCTATATACTACTCAGCAGAATAAAGTCACATTTAAAACAGTAGAAAAAGAAAATAGGACATTAAGTATAGCAGTGTCAGAATCCAGAAAAACCTTATGTAAATAAATGTGTATTAATGCTTTCCACATTGTTTGTCTGTTAAACCATCTGTGAAAGGATAGTCCAGATGACCCACTGCTGTTGAGGCCTCAATTCAGGAGAAATACATGGCCACAACCTAGCAAGGACTCAGTTGAAGGTTGATTGGGTATCTCAAGGGGATAGTGGCAAGCTAGGTACGCCTGTCCCATCTCATTGGGACTTGAAATGTCAATAAGATAAGGCTATAATATGTAAACAACTCATGAGATGAAATGATGGAAAAGATGATAATGCTGAGTAAGTAAGTTAAAGAAGAAGACCACAACACAAATCAAAAGACTCAGGGCCCGTCCAGACAGGCCCATATCCTGAGACCTGTCTTGGTTTTACCGGAGTTTTTAAACTAATTCTCCAGTAGAAAAGCATTAATTCAGAACAAACCAAGGTTTCCCTTGTTTGTTCACAATTGATTTGATGCCCCATTAGATCCAGGCCTTCCTGAAAGACCGGAATCTAATGGGGTATTGGGCCTGTGATGACTCATGTGTAATCCTGGGACTACCCAAGGGTGAGTGCCCATTGGTATCTCTCACCTTTTGGGCTCTTGTAGCCCAAAGGTGTGGGATGGTACCCACCCTCTCCCCCAGGCCCCAAATATCCCCTAAAAGTAAAGTAAAAAAAATACCTGGCTGCCATAAGATTTCTCCTTTCACCTTCCTGGTGCAACAAAATGATGTGCCAGGAGAGGTGTCTATGCCAAAGTTTTTCAGATTGCCTTTAAGCCCATCTTTAAATCTCTTTTCCAGTCCAGTAACATTCCGTTTTCCATTCTTGACTTGGGAGTATAGTAACTGCTTTGGGAGATGGTGATTGGGCATTCAGACAACATGGCCAGTCCAGCAGAATTGATGGCATAGGAGCATCACTTCAATGCTGGTGGTCTTTGCTTCTTCCAGCATGCTGACATTTGTGCGCCTGTCTTCCCAAGAGGTTTTCAGGATTTTTCAGAGGCAACACTAATGGAATTGTTCCAGGAGTTGCATGTGATGTCTGTAGACAGTCCACATTTAGCAGGTGTATAGCATAGTTGGGAGGACAGTAGCTTTATAAACAAGCACCTTGGTATCCTTACAGATGTCCCGGTTCTCAAACACTCTCTGCTTCATTCAGAAAAATACTGCACTCGCAGAGCTCAGGCAGTATTGTATTTCAGTGTCAATGTTGACTTTTGTAGAGGGGTGGCTGTCAAGATAGTTGAAATGATCAACATTTTCTAATTTTACATCATTAAGCTATATTTCTGGCATTGCAGAGGGATTGGCTGGTGACTGCTGGAAGAGCACTTTGGTTTTCTCAATGTTCAATGAGGCCAAGCTTTTCCTATGCTTCTGCAAAGGTGTTTAGAGTGGCTTGTGGGTCTTCTTCTGAATGCGCACAGACAATTTTATCATCAGCATATTGGAGTTCTATAACAGAAATTGTTGTGACCTTGGCTTTGGCTTTCAGTCTGCTGAGGTTAAATAGCTTGCCATCTGTCCGATGGATGATTTCTATTCCAGTGGGATGCTTTCCATCAACAAGATTAAGCATCATCGCGATAAAAATGGATAATAAGGTTGGGGCAATAACACATCCCTGTTTCACACCTGATTCCACCTTAAATGGGACACTTTGGGAGCCATTGCTCTCCAAAAAAGAATACATACATAAAAGATGCACAAAGGAAATGTGCATATTTCAAATTTACACATGCTACAGAAGAAGAAGAAGAAGAAGAAGAAGAAGAAGAAGAAGAAGAAGAAGAAGAAGAAGAAGAAGAAGAAGAAGAATGGATTATTGATGTCGCCATACCTGGTGACAGTCGCATTGAGGAAAAACAACAGGAAAATCTCAGCCGTTATCAGGGCCTCAAAATCGAACTGCAAGGCTCTGGCATAAACCAGGACAGGTGGTTGCAGTGGTCATCGGTACACTGGGTCCCGTGCCAAAAGACCTCAGACAATTTTGGAAACAATAAACATTGACAAAATCACAATCTGTCAACTGCAAAAGGCCACCTTACTTGGATCTGCGTGCATCATTCAAAAATACATCACACAGTCCTAGACGCTTGGGAAATGTTCAACTTGTGATTTTGTAATATGAAATCCAGCATATATATCTCATTTGCTGTGATAGTGGAAGAATAAAAATGCAGTATGAACACAATAAAAACTAATGATACACTTTCTAGACATTAGGAGAAATGTACTCAGTCAATCATGCATACAAACATAGACACATTAGAAAAACTAAGCAATAATAATAACAATAATAATCAAATACTGAAATGGATTTTCTCACAAGGGCATAGTGATAAAACTGGGTGAAGCCTGGAAATGGACATGGGACAAAATGTCAAGAATGGATATGGACTTTACACGTGTGCATATCCCTTTCAGGAACACAAAGCTGATTTTTTGGTGGTTGAGATGCAGGATGTTGGTCAATCCTATTGCCCTTAAACAGTCAAGGTTTCCGTAGGATGGTTAAACAATATACAATTATACATCCATGTAAAAAATGTGAAGCACAGTGAAGGCTTCACAGTACATCTGATATAAAAATATTATTCAAGGACAAAAATGGGGTGCATCACTGTAGAATTAATGCAGTTTGACACCACTTTTTTGTAGTTTGTAGTTTGATGAGGGATGTACCCTTTTTGGCAGAGAAACTTAAAACCTTGTAAAAGTACAGTTCCCATAGCATTGAGCCATGGCAGTTAAAGTAGTGTCATACTGCATTTACTCTACAGTGTAGATGTACCCACGGTAATATTATTCACACTATAGCAAACTGTGTTTATAGCTTGTTTAAACCTGAAGAGAGGGATGTTCTTTTTAAGTCCTACAGAAAAGATACACAGTCTGTTTTCATCATCTGGAAACTGGAAAGAATTAACCCAAATAAGATTTCTTTCATTTCTCCATATGTTAGCTCTTAATTTTACTGGTAAATCCTAATATTAAATACAGTGTGGCAGCTTAATCGTCTTAGTGACTTTCTGAGACATTGAGCCACTTTTGCATTTTATCAGTACTGTGTTTGGTCCAGCAAATCTGGAGGGGGTAATAACAACGTCCAAAAATATTCTTGCACTTTATAATAATTTTAAATTAAAGCAACAATGTTACTAAAAAGTAAGTGACTCACGGTAAAATGGAATGCTTGATCATTGTGTCTTGTATAATGTTATAGGAAATTTTATTTTTGGTTAGGATTAAGCCAAGGGTTCGCAAACTTTTTAAACAGAGGACTGGAACATAGTCCATCAGACTTGGGGGGGGGGGGGCTTAGTAGTATTTCAATTGGAAGTGCGTACCTGCTTTTGATGATAGTCAAGTTAATTAGCATTATTGTTATTTTGTGCTTTCAAGTCACTTCAGACTTAAGGCAACTTAAGTCTAAAGCTTAGGGCAGGGACTAGATAAATGACCTTGGAGGGCCACAGCTGGCCTGTGAACCTTAGTTTTGGGATCCCTGCATTAGGAGTATCTTCATTTGTTTCCATTTGTTCAAAATATCAACCAATATCTGCAGGTTGAAATGAGACTGTCTGCTTCAGTATCTCAAACTTATGTCAGTCTGTTCTGCTCCATGTAGAAGCTGGACCAGGCTCTAAGTTAGATACCAGAATTGAATTCCCATTCTGAAATAAAGAGACCAGATATAAGAACATAGAGCTAAAGGGCCATTTTTATTTATTTATTTCCTAGAAAGGAGGAAAAAACTGTAAACTAGGTTAACCTGTCAGAGAAAAGAACTTGTAAGTTACAACCATTTTGTTGTCAGCCATCTGGTGGGAAACATCCTTCAGCCAGATGTCACTTCCATTGATCACCCCCAAAGAATATCCTTGTACTAGCCCCATAGATCCCGAGGGCCATTCCAAATTTTCTTGCTGCACACCTCGGCAGATCTTAAGTAGAACACCATCTTGAGGGTGCTCTTCCCCAAACCTCAGAGTTTTTGAAGAGTGAGACATCCTCATTCCAGCTCCAATGGAACCCACTATTCACAGCCCTCAAGCCACAGAACCTAGAGAGACTTTTAAGGTAATCAACCTTTCACCCCCAAAGGTGGGTGCCATGGTATCTTCCAGGATTCTGAAGCCAAAGGGGACAGGCATCCGCCTAGTTCCTTTTACCCACCAGACTGGCCATTATATCCTTGAATCCTTCCTAAATACTCCAAGAACAACTAATTTCCTTCCTCTGATAAATATGTTTTGGTTTTTGGATTATTTTGGATTCTGGAATACCTGAATATACCATAACGAGATCTCTTGGGGATTGGAACCAAATGTAATCATGATATTTATTGATTTTTCATATACACCTAACACCATACAACTCTTCCTCTCCCCTTCTGTCACTGAGCCAATTACATGAAACACATCTACTTCCAGCTGGACTCTGTCGTGAAAGGGGAGAATAAGCAACATGAGAAGCTTCCCTTGTTGCCCTTGAAACAATGGGGGGAAGCCAGGCAGTGGACACTTCTACCCTTGGGATGTGGCCAGTGGTGATTCGGGCGATGCAAGACATGGGACATGTTCTCCATGCCCCCCGCTGATGTGTGGTAAATGCAATAGCCAATGAGATAAGGTCCTTATACACAAAGCCTAAAGGCAATTTTATGCATAATATTTACTTTTGTGTATGAAACAAAACAAATTTTGATTTTGTAAATCCAGATAAGGGATACTCAATCTGCATTAAACCTTTACCTCTCATATGTTAGTTTACTAGAGATCTCCAAACTTTGGACTACAACTCCTACTTCCCAGCCAGGGTGTATGTCTATTATCTGGGGATTATGAGAGTGATAGTTTAACACACAAGATGTGTGTCAGGCTGAAAAATGTTACCTTACTCCAGAGTTTGAAGGAGTAGTGTCCAGGGTGCTGGGACTTCCATCCAATTCTTCATTCTGGATCATGTAGAGTATGCAGTGTTTGGGGTGTCAGCTGGAGAAGATTTGCTGGACCAAATATTTTGCTCCCTCCCTGATGAGATTCAGAGATTACTAGGTGTGTGAATGTTTGTGTGAGAGAAGGAATGAGCTCAATAAAACCTGCTACCATTCTCTTGGAACCAGCAGCAAAATTACTTTTTCTCAGTAATCAGACCCATCAGTCTCCACTGAGTATCAGGAGCAGACATGGATTATATAACTGGTGAACAGGTTTATCTAAAGGCTCTTTGCTATTGTTTTCTCTAGAGCAGTTACTGTTTTGTTTTGGGCTACAATTTCCTGACATCTTCCATGCTGGCTCATGGATTTTGAGAGCTTTAAAAGTAGCCGTCAATGTTTTGGTTTTCTCTTATCTCCCTTTAGCTCCCAGGTATTCAAAGTAGCAAAAAGGGCAGGCAAAATTCATCATGTTCAGGGATAACAGTCAGGAAGTTCCTCTACAGATACAAAATGAAAATATTGATTTTAGTTAACATGGCCATGTATTTCTCTCTAAAACTAATATATTTGTCCACATTCATAACTTAAATTATGTATATATACATTTCTGTTTTTCTGAAGAACCCACATACCCAAAATGCACATTATTTTGGCATTTCATTAATATTAAATAACATGAAAGACTATCAATCTCTCAAATATGAAAATCTCATAATAAAGAACATATGTAAGGGACAAACTTTCTGGCATTCAAATAAGGGACAACCCTTATAGCAAGAAACTAATGTCAACTCTACCTCACTTCAACTTCTGCTGTGTTTGAAGGAGAGGGTGAAAACCAGTAATTTTCCTGTTCTTCCTGCCTCTTTTTGTGATATTCTATAGGAAATTTATTGGGAGCCCAGGGATCATTGCTAATAAAATTGTCTGAAGTGTTTTCTTTTGCTATTGCCTTTTGTAACCTTTTTAGAGCTTATAAAGTTTTCTTTGATTTAATGGGATAGACATTATAATGCCTGAAATAATGCTGAGGAATATTTGTGATCTTATCAAATTTTCATTTAGCAATTACCATTGCTGTTTGCCACCTAAAGAATATTTTGCATGCAGCGTAGATCAGATCCACCTTAGACATTTGAAGCTTTGCTTTTGATAGCAAGACTGAAGTTTGCATGGTCATGTAATAGAACTGTAAAGGACGGTGTCACTGGAGGTCAAGACCAAACAAAAACAAATGCTGTGCATGCCATTCATCCCATTCTTTCTATGCCAGTCTCAATCTATACCATTCAAGAATTTAAGTTTGCTAGTATGGCTCATCCTATAAGGTTAGAAATAGAAAGCTCACTTGATGAACCAAGGATTATTTCATTGCCGTAAGAGAAAACTGTGTCAATAGCAGGGGAAGAGAGAAATAATGGTGACTGAGAGACAACACTATAAAAATATAGGATACTTCTGAAATTAAATAATGAAGTTACAAACACCCTACACATGGGTAGAAGATGTAAACTAATGAAGACACAGATTGATAGTGGTTTACCATAGCATACCTTTCCAGTCAAAATGGCTTTTTGCTTTAATGTCCCAGACCTGCTTCAAAAGGCCCTTTGTAGGTTTTGAATTACCCAAATTCTCATACACTGGAATCTCAGAATCAGTTCTGATTCATATCATATTTGATTCATATGCACATGTCACCTTTTCAGCAATCCAAAAATTATTATATCCTTCATAAACCAAATAAATAAAAATAACTAGCTAATCTGAACTGCCTGATAACTGTTTCCAGGATCTCAGGTGTCCTCTTTCTTATGACCTGCTACCTGATTGTTTTAACAGGATGTTCTTGGGATTGAACTTGAGACCTTAACACACATAAGAAATGCACTCCACTCTTGAACTATAGTTCTTCCCCTTGATGTACACAGATATAATTTCATTATGAAGAAATCCTTTAAAGAAATGCAGAAATGTTCATATTCAATACAGATTTATAAAATACTTCTGTGCATAGCCAAATGTTGAAAAACAAAAATAGCTAGAAAATGAAACCACTGCACAGGGAATGATACCTTCTACATAACAACCTTCTTTCTTTGATATCATACAAAGTTAATGGAAGAACACTCTCATGCCTACCTCTTTTGTGTCTTGTCCCTGGGCTAAGGCCTTGTTGTGAGTGTGATATACAAACTAGATGAATGGAATATACCAGTGAGAATGCTGTGAATGGCCTTGACTGTGGTCCAAAATGAGAAGGTAAGTCTCTTAGAAAGATGCCGCAGTTTCAAAACACGAATTGCAACATTTCCCTAGAAATGTCATTGAAGACCTTTGATGGAATAACTACTTGGAGTGCTATTTCTTGAACTAGAAATTTTATAGAAAGAGCTGACTCATTTCCTCCATCAGAAATGTGACAGAGTCCTGTGTGGTTAACAGAAATGTTCTTGTATTTCAGGAGGGCTCTATGGACAGCTTATATGAACCAGTTAAGGAAAATCAAGACCCACAAGAAAGAATTTGCCTAACTAGCAGGGCTAACACCCCAGTAAGTGTTGCTACGAAATTTGGACCACCAGAAAGATCTCAGTCTTTGGTGAGTGATACTAAATCATTGTTGTCATTTCATATATCAAGTGCAATATATTTGTTTGGATTATTGTTAAGTGAAATAATTTTAACTGGATTAAAGGTAAAACAAATCTATTTATTTTAAACTTTTTGGCCATCCCAATGTCTTTTGGGATGGCCAAAGCAGAAACAAGTTATGGCCAATGACAAAGAACTGTGGTAGTTATTCTACAGGTCTAAAGATTTCACTTTCCTGCTTTATAACTCTGAAAACAGAAAGAGTAGCATGTTTATACATGACAAGACATTCTGTTGTCTCTTAAGAAATGAATCAATTCCAACATAAAATGTCCTTGCTGAAAAGTCAACAGATGTGGCCATAACTTGTTTCTGCTTGAAACGCATTTTCTATTTAACTTCTGCACCTAGGAATCTTTCACACTACACAATCATCACACTGCAGGATTGCCTACGTGGAAGAAAAACCTCTGGACTCATCTTGAATCCAGTGCTGACTGTCTATACAATGTGCAGGACTTCCAGTGAGTATCCTAGGTTTTCTGCCTTTAACCCAACTTTGCCCTGTTTTGGTCAAAGTTTAAGGGTACTTTGGAGTTTGCAGAAAATTCAGGAGTATTTAGGGCCTTGCAACTACCTGAAGAGTTGATTTGGTTCATTTCAGCCCAAAGCACTGCCCAGATGGACACTGCTGCCATCACCCTTTTCATGCTCTGATCAGCACAGGGAAAGGGCTCATCACCATGTCACCTCTATTGCTACTCCTCACTGGCTATAAAGTTCCCTGTGAGTACCCGGCCTTCATGATTACACCTACTGATGTCAGAAAGGGCGACTGCATGACAAGCAAGGAGGAAGTTGCTCTATCATCTTCTTGCTGATTGCACAAGTGCTCTATTCTGGCAACAGCAGATTTTGATAGGTGATGGTCAGGCATTTGCAGGGATTTCTGTGACTGGATGACAGAAGCAATGGCAGCATGAGGACAAAGGGATGGGTTGTACTGTCTGGACACTGGTCCTGCATTCAGCAGGTACCTGGTGGATTGGGGATATCTCTGGGGCAGAAATATCCAGGAGTACCCTGCCTGGTGTAGACACATCCTCTGATTCCACTTTGATTGCAATGATTATATCCTATGAAATGATGGGACTGGCAGTTTATAAATAATTAGAATTCTCAGTCAGAGAATTATACTTCCTTACCAAACTACAAACAATAAGTTTCCACAGGAAGTCACCTAAGTTACAGTGGAATCATAGTGTTATAACTATCAAGGAATTCTTAGAGTAGTGATGTCCTGACTTTAGGGCACCCTGTGGACACAAATGGATGTATATAATTTAATCAGAAACTGCATAGTTCCAATTCTGTTCTAATACATTCTTCAAGTTAATGTAAAACAAAAATAATCCCCAAATATATGTCATTTGCAGTCACAGATCAGTTGTGCTTTTTAATCATTTCTTCTAAGCTTTGATAAGAGCATTAGAGATTTTTTTCTACTTTTTGATTCAGGTGTTTTCTGATAATGGGTAGGATTATAAAAATCGTTATATTATTGATGTGTGCAATAATATGTGCAGCTCTGTAAATCACTTTCAACAAATCTTAATGTTAGGATTGGATGTAATGGTGAAATTTCTACTCATGCACCTTTTGAATGGGAGAATGGACAATGAGTATGAATGGATTATGCAGGGAAAAGATACTTGCTGTCCCATTATGTTGCTGTTAACCATCCAAACATGAGATTTTGTCTGTGGTTATAAACATGTTTATACTACGGAATAAGCTCTATTGAACACAATATAATATGTTTCTGTGTAATCATCTATGAGGTTACACTATTGATTTGTTGGTCCCATAGAAAATGGAGCAAGTTTGACTGTATCTTTTTCTGTTCTAGGAATTGTCTGTGAAATACATGACATATAATTAGACTACTCAGTTGTATATGTTTTCATTTTACAGCAAATGCTCTGCCGTCACTTTTTCCTGACTGTCAAAAATGACAGCTTTCTGTTTCTTTTGACTAAACGTGGAGTGCAGAGAGGCAGCCGCCTGCCCACATGGAGTTTTTCTATGAGACCTGCCTATTGAGCCAATCAGAACAGACGAAAGTCATGATGTGTCTTTTAGAGAAGCTGGGCTTCCATTTTTCTGTTGCAAGCAGGCTTTGAGAGAGACAGATCAGTGCTCTAAATTCTCAGTGCCATTTGCAGCTCTGCATGGCTTGGCTTGCTTTTTGACTCAAATAGCTATAAACCAGCAGTTTACTTTCTACACACTTAAGAAACTGCCACTGATGGTGCCCTTCACATGCGGCAAGCTTCAAATGTGGGATAGAGGGTGTATCTTACCATTTCTAAAGCTGCCATAAAATGAGCAGGTAATTTATATCACTTTTTAAGAATGGCTAATGCTCCTTCAGGTGGTGTGGCTCCCACTGAAATAAGTAATTAAAAAGGATGCCTCTCTTAATTCAGCTTCATTGAAATGATGTTGATTGAGGACAAAAGATTCCAAAAAGGATGGTTTCTTACAACAGCTTAAAGAGGCTTCCACCCATGTGATGAGGGGGAAGCTGGGATGGTGTGAGCTGCCTCTGGCAATATGAAACCCAAGCTGAGGAATGAGGAGAGTGTGGAGGGAGAAATATCCAAGTTTCCCTTAAAACCTGAATCCAGCCGGCATGAGGCTTAAAGAAAGAAATAGCCAGGTCTCCCTTAAAACCTGAACCCAGGGTTCTTCCACACAGCCACATAACCCAGAATATGGTTTCCGGTTCCGGTTATGGCGGTCAGCAGCGGCAACGCTGAGCTGCGCTAACGAAGGAACAAAATCCTAGGAAATCCTAGGGAATCCCCCCTCCTCGGACCACCAAATTAAGGAGGGTGAGATCAACACCCAGCACGGGTGCGTTGAGCCCGAAAGTCGAAAAAACTGGAGAACCAAGGAGCCGAGAAGAGGGGACCAAGAGGAGGAGGCGAAGGTAGGAAGGGAGTGCCGCCATTGCAACGCGGCTGGTTTCCCTTTAAGAAAACCTACCAGCAGTGCTGACCCTCCGGCGAGGACTGGCCGACTGTCTGGTCGAGCTGCCGTGTCCAGCTCTGGCGCTGGGCCTCCGCAGCCACCTGGGTCACCGCCGCCGGCCGGCCGGGCCTATGCGAGATCCGTCGCGGCCGCCATCTTGCCGAGCTGCTTGGACCCTGCCGTCTTGCTGTTGCGGCTGAGGGGAGACGCACCGCGGGGGAGACGCGCTGCGGGAGATGCGCAGCAGCCGGTTTCCCCCCTGAGAAAGGACTCCCCAGCATTGTGAACCCTCCAGGGAGTACTTGGTCGGCTGCCTGGCTGGGCCTCCGTTGCCGCCTGGGCCGCCGCCGCCGGCCGACCGAGCCGAGGCGAGACTTGCCGCGACCACCATCTTGCAGCGCTGCTCGGGCCCCGCCGCTTGCTGTTGCAGCCGAGGGGGAGACGCGCCGTGGAGGAGTCACGCCGCGAGAGACGCGCCGCGGCCGCCATCTTGCCGTGCTGGTTGGTCCCTGCCGCTTGCAGTTGCTGTGGCATAGGAAGGCTGCTGGAGGAGGCCGCTGGCGCAAGAAGCAGCTGGGAGACCAAGAGGCGAGGAGGCCGACATTCTACAGCCGCGGAGGAGTGAGTTGGGACCCTGCAGTGGCCGGAGCCGCGAATTGTTCGTCGGGCTGGGCCTCCATTGCGGGGACCCCGCCGGGTGGACCGCCACACTGCGGGAGCTGCACGGGCCAGGCCCTGGCCATTAGGCCTTACGACCCCAACATCTGGGCCTGTTTCTTCCCTCCCTCCCATCGCTGGGCCGCTGGCCTTCGTTGTTAGACCCTGGTCTTCTAGGCCTTGCGACCCTATCATCTGTGCCTGCTCTTTCCCCTGCCTCGCTGCTGGGCCGGCTAGACTTCGGCCACCTAGGCCCATTAAACAACCTCACCGCCAGGCCCAACCCCGCCTGAGCCTTCACCAACCTCGCCTATCCGCCTAGGCCTTACTTCCTTCATCATCTGGGCCCTCACCATCGGGCAAGCCGCGGATAGCTCTTCTCTGGTGCTGACTTTTATTGTGTTGTTGTGTAGACCTTGTGTTGATCGATATTGTGCAGACCGATATTGTGTAGATCTTGTTGTGTAGACCGCTTTTTGTGTTGACCGACAGTGTGTTGCCTATTGTGCAACTTAACTGGACATAGACCAACTGGGCTGACCGCCGCCGTGTTGACCATCTCCGGAGGACTAAGTGATCCATCCGCTATCTTGACATCAGTCGTCTATAGTTTACATCTGAATCACAGCATTTTTACCAACCGCTAATCTCTTTCATTACTGTGTTTACATACTGCGAACATTGCACGTTACAGTTCCTTCTTTACCTTTGCTGCTAATTGGTAATAAGAGCGTAATATAGCACTTAAGGCGCCTGCCTCTGCTGCTAACTGTTTTGCACTTGCCCCTTCCCCGATCCCTCCTGCCGCACTTTAGTAGTATTGAGGGCCAGTTTCTAGGTTTTTGTCGCACTTTAAGATCCTGCACCTTATGAATCGCCCTAGTGGCCCATAGTCGTGAAGTTTACTATTGTTGCACTTTAAGACTCTAGCACTTTAGGTATCATCCTACTTTCGTGGCTAAACGTTTACTACTGTATCACTACCATCCTACTGAAGGGTACTGTTTTCACCCATGTGGTCCCCCACTCTCCTATGCATACTGTCTCTGATATTGCTGACTAGTGAAAGGGGCAAGGGAGGAAGTGGGCTGGAGCCCGTGAAGAACAATGAGGAGGGGAGGGGGGATAAAGAAAATCAAGGTAATTGGCAAGAAAAAATGCCAACAATACAAACAACTAACAAAACAGAGGTTAAGACCTTGGCCATGGACTGCGGCACGGAGGAAGGGAGGTGTTCCACTAGCCGAGGGGCCCCCATAGAGGTCGTGGTGGGAAGGAGGAGATGCGGAAGAAGGAGACCTCAAATTCGGCTTAATTCGGACCGTTCATCTACATTAACAATTCCAAACTGGTCTCCTAGGGTAAATTGGTGTAACCAGGTTGGTGGGCCCTCCAGATTGAAGGTGGTGCTGCTGAACGCCAGATCTGTCAACGGAAAAACGACCTTTATCCAGGACTTAATCCTGGATGAGCGGGCAGATCTGGCGTGCATCACGGAGACCTGGCTGGATGAAGCCGGAGGAGTAAATCTGACCCAGCTTTGTCCTCCAGGCTTCTCCGTGCAACACCAACCGAGATCTGGAGGTCGGGGAGGCGGGGTCGCAGTGGTCTATAGAGATTCCATCCATCTGACCAGGTGCCCCATCCCGCAGACCACAAATATTGAATGCGTCTACCTGAGGGTGGGTGACCGGGACAGAATAGGGATTCTGTTAGTGTACCGTCCACCTCGCTGCACTACAATCTCCCTACCTGAGCTAGCGGGGGTGGTCTCGAGCCTGGCGTTGGAGTCTCAACAGCTTCTTGTGCTGGGAGACTTCAATATCCATGCCGAGGCGACCCTCACAGGTGCGGCTCAGGACTTCATGTCTGCCATGGCAACCATGGGGCTGTCCCAACAAATATCTGGCCCCACTCACTGTGCTGGACACACATTGGACTTGGTTTTCTGCCAGGGATGGGAACAGGGTGGCGGTGTGGAGGAGTTGTCTATCTCTCCGTTGCCATGGACCGACCACTTCCTGATCAGATTTAGGCTCACTGCGCCCCGTAACCTCTGCAAAGGTGGAGGACCCATTAAGATGTTCCGCCCCAGGAGGCTGATGGATCCGAATGGATTCCTGAGGGCTCTTGGGGATTTTCCCGCCACCTCGGTAGGTGACCATGTCGAGGCCTTGGTCGCTCTCTGGAATGGGGAGATGGCCAGGGCAATTGACATGATCGCTCCGGAGCGTCCCCTCTCAAGTAGCCGAGCTAAACCAGCTCCTTGGTCTACTGAGGAGCTGGCAGTGATGAAGCGAAGGAAAAGGGAACTAGAGAGCGTGTGGCGTTCTGATCCGAGCGAGTCAAATCGAGCACGGTTTGTGTCCTTTCTTAGGGCATATGCCGCGGCAATAAAAGCCGCAAAGAAAACTTTCTTTGCGGCCACTATTGCGTCTGCAAAGAACCGTCCGGCGGAGTTGTTTCGGATTGTCAGAGGTCTTTTAACTCCTGCCACCTCAGGCGGGAGCCCTGACAATTCGGTCACACGCTGTGAAGCATTTGCTCGGTTCTTTGCAGACAAAGTCGCCTTGATCCGTTCTGAGCTGGACGCCGCGTTAAATGCAGTCTCTGAGGATGTAACAAGAGCACCTGCTTGTCCTATTTTGATGGATTCTTTTCAGTTTGTGAAACCCGAGGATGTGGACAAGATACTTGGAGGAATGAGGCCCACCACGTCCATCCTAGACCCCTGCCCATCCTGGCTTCTGAGGGAGGCCAGAGGGGGATTGGCTGAGTGGGTAACAGTGGTGGTTAATGCCTCCCTTCGGGAAGGCAAGATTCCAGCGAGCCTAAAACAGGCTATTATAAAGCCGCTGTTGAAGAAACCATCACTAGACCCCACTAAATTGGACAACTTTCGGCCTGTTTCCAATCTCCCCTTTTTGGGCAAAGTCATGGAAAGCGTGGTGGCCTCACAACTCCAGGTATTCTTGAGAGACACGGATAATCTGGATTCGGCACAGTCTGGCTTCAGACCGGGACATGGTACCGAGACGGTCTTGGTCGCCTTAGTGGATGATCTGCGCCGGGAGCTAGACAGGGGGAGTGTGTCCCTGTTGGTGCTCCTGGACCTCTCAGCGGCCTTCGATACCGTCGACCACGGTATCCTTCTGGGGCGCCTTGCGGAAATGGGCCTTGGGGGCACTGCTTTGCAGTGGCTCCAGTCATTCCTGGAGGGCCGCACCCAGAAGGTGTTATTGGGGGACTCCTGTTCTACACCACAACCTTTGTCTTGTGGGGTTCCACAGGGTTCCATACTGTCCCCCATGCTGTTTAATATCTACATGAAGCCGCTGGGTGAGATCATCCGGAGTTTCGGGGTGCGGTGTCATCTGTACGCAGATGATGTCCAACTCTGTCACTCCTTTCCACCTGCTACTAAGGAGGCTGTCGAGGTCCTGAACCGGTGTCTGGCCACTGTAACGGTCTGGATGAGGGCGAACAAACTGAAACTAAATCCAGACAAGACAGAGGTACTCCTAGTCAGTCGCAAGGCCGAACGGGGTATAGGGTTACAGCCTGTGCTGGATGGGGTCGCACTCCCCTTGAAGGCACAGGTTCGCAGCTTGGGTGTGACCCTGGACTCATCGTTGAGCCTGGATCTCCAGGTTTCAGCGGTGACCAGGGGAGCATTTGCACAGCTCAGGCTCGTGCGCCAGCTGTGCCCGTATCTCGGGAAGTCTGACTTGGCCACGGTGGTACACGCTCTGGTCACATCCCGTCTTGACTACTGCAACGCTCTCTACGTGGGGCTGCCCTTGAAGACGGCCCGGAAGCTTCAGCTGGTTCAGTGTGCGGCAGCCATGTTACTAACTGGAGCGGGATGCACGGAGCACACAACACCCTTGTTGTCCCAGCTCCACTGGCTGCCGATCTGCTACCGGGCCCAATTTAAGGTGCTGGTTTTGGCCTACAAAGCCCTAAATGGCTCCGGCCCAAAATACCTTTCGAACCGCATCTTGGCCTATGAGCCCACGAGGACCTTGAGATCGTCTGGGGAGGCCCTTCTCTCGATCCCGCCTGCCTCACAGGCACATCTGACGGGGACGAGAGAGAGGGCCTTCTCGGTGGTGGCCCCCCGGCTGTGGAACACTCTCCCTGCAGACATCAGACAGGCGCCCTCCCTCATGTCCTTCCGAAAAAGCCTTAAGACGTGGCTGTTCGAGAAGGCATTTAATTAAGCGCTAATAATGTGGTAAAGATGACTGGAATGGAACAAGGAATATGAGATTGGTTATGATTCCACTATGAGACGAAGCGGATTATTTAGTGTAACTTTATAATTGTTGTATTGTTAATATGTTGTTCTGTAATTGCCTTTTGTAAATTGCCTTTTTATGTATGTTGTACACCGCCATGAGTCGCCCTAAAGGGCTGAGAATGGCGGTTAACAAATGCACCAAATAAATAAATAAATAAATAAATAATATCAAGGCAGAAAATCCTACAATATCTGCTTTGAACTAAGTTATCTGAGTCCACACTGCCATATAGTCCAGTTCAAAGCAGATAATCTGGGATTCCGGTTTAAAGCAGAAAATGTGGGATTTTATTCAACTTTGTGGAAGGGGCCCCAGTCAGCTTGAGGCTTGAAGCAGCTTAGGAAAGAAGGGTGAGTGAAGGAGAAATAGCCGGGACTCCCTTTTTAAAGCCTGAACCCAGCTGGCTTGTTGAGGCTTAAGCTTCCCTCCATGGATAAGGGTGAAGCCTGCATGGTGTGGGGTGCAGGGTGTGGGACGCAGGGCGGGCACCACCGATGGCACATGTGAAGATGTCCAAGAAGAAATTGGAGCCTTGTAAATTCCCCATTGCTTCCAATGGGCCAGATCTTTCTGGATCTTTTGGTTGCCGGAATGAAAAACTGATTTTTTTCCTGATCAAATTTGGGAGGCTCCTGAAAAATGGATCTGGGGGTCCACCAAAATCCGGATACCAAAAACAGAATGGGATTTAAATGAATTGCACACGTCTAGTACCCAGACAATGGCATGGTTTCTTGTGACCCCCCCCCCCTCCATTAGTTGAATCCCATAAAGGCCTTGAATGTATCTTAACTTGAAAGATAAGAACCATAAGGAGATGATAAAATAGTTAAGGAAAAAGGAAAGGAGTGAATGATTTCATTGTAGTCATTTACAGCAAACCAGAATATGCATCCCAAGTAACATCAAAAGCCTGGACAGGTGGGCTGAGATGATTAACACAGTATAGATGTGTTTCCAGATCAGTTGTACACACAAAAGCATTCTGCTCCTAAAGGTGTCAGCTCTGTGTGCAAAATGTTTGCTAGATTGGGCCAATAATCTCAACAATAAAACTAGGAAAAAAAATGGACAAAGATGCAAGCATCAGGAGGAGGGGAAATCAATATTAATTCCATAATTTAGTCCCATTCATGTTTGTCATTGAAGATATTTCTATCTAATTTTGATAAAACCTTAACTCCAAGCCATCTGTGCAATCTTTAGCAGCAATATTGTTTTAAAGAAAAAGAGGATGCAAGATCTTAGTTGAAGACAGTATGAATCAACAGATGTTATTTTCAAATACAGGGTGGTATTACTATGAACCTATTTCAGTTATCTCTTGGAAATCAGGTCACCATGTTAATGTATGTTGCTAAAATTAAAATCGTAGCATAAGAGACAGTCAAATAGTCACAAAGGGCAGCCAGATATGACAGACTGCTTAGAGTAGATTTAGATTTGCTGCAGTTTTCTGAATGAGCTTTTATCAAGCACTGTTTATCATGGAAGAACAACCGTAGAACACCAACTTTAAACTAGGATGCTAAAAGGGCAATACACAAGGGTCATGTATATCCCATCTTAATAAAAATCAGTTACCTTAAATCCAGATTGGTATTTTGCTTCTTGTCCTTTCTTCTTTCTTATTTTGTGTGTGTGCTATATCTTTAGAGATCATATAGACTGGTGATTTATGCCACACTGCTGCACAATTTAATGTAGTCTGTTGACACTTATTGTCTCTCTATTAATATTTTCTTCATTTTTTTTAAAAAAAAACTTAATGAAAAGCCATTATTGCATGTCTTGCTTTGCAAAGTTAGATGATGGTGTGCCTAAAGCCCTCACATCTCTATTTTATTCTTATCGCCTCATCACATTGGGGGTTTTTTTGGGCCCTTTTCCCTCTTCTGGACAGGGTTGGCTGAGCACCTTTAGATGATGCTGGTTTTACCCCACCCCCATTCCTCCTGAAGTGGAGGGGAAGCATCACAAGACGCTTCCTCTACCACGGTGGAGAGGTAAGTGTGTTTTGGGTAACTCCAATGGAGCTACCCACAATCTTTTGCCCTTTTCTCCATCTGATAGGGACAGGGTGGCAACACGTTTTGTCCCATTCCCACCATGGGATGGGGGAAAGAACGAGGGTGCACAGGACACCACAAGGTGAAACGACAGGCCCCAGGGGCTGTGTGAAAAAATCCGTAGATTTGTTTGCAAATGTGTTACCATCTTGACACATTTTCCTTTGTCTCCTATGTATCAATATTTTTTTAAATATTGTAATGCTTTAGAATTTTCTATACACTATGTATTGTTATTTTACCCATTCCAGAACTTCAGCAGCACTGCTATAATCATCTATTGCTGTGTTCTTTGATTCCCTTAATTCACAATGTATAAGAATTATCCATTACACCTCTCATATTCTGTCATTTGCAGTCGCTCTCTCTTACATTCATGCCTTATCCTGCTTTGAAGCTCTTGCTTCAGATTTCTTTTCTGACTCTAAAATGATTCTGCTGAAATAACAAATACTGAGGGGGTTTTATGTTCACACTCAAGTTTTCATCTTTGACCTTTTGGACTTCTTTAGATCCCTTCTCTGTACCTACATCCTTCATAATTTCGTTATGCACTACATCCTGGCTGGAATTTCCACAGCAGTCTTGTTAGGCAATATATTCAAGCTTAATCTAAAGTATAAGCATACTTATTTGGAATTAAGTTGGATTTAAAGAGAAAAAAATTCTAAATAAATGTAATTGGAAATTTGGCTGCTGTATTTGATCATCATAAAAATCTGGTTAAACAATCCACCTTTAAAACTCTATAGTATATATTTTCTTGTACTCTTATTGTGGTTTCTTTGATGTGCAAATCCAATGATGGTGTAAGGCCTTTCCCTGTTAGGAGAAGGTCTCACCCTGCAACCAGAGAATATTTTCAACTATGCCAAACATAGAATGTGAAACCAGCATGGAAAAAACTATATATTTTTACCACAGATTTAAAGCTCCTTCTTTGTTTCATGTCAATTGGCATGAACCAAGGGTGAACAAAGTACATTCTTGGGATCACAAAAAAACCCCATATAACCCCCACCAGGCTGTGGTAACTACTATGTATGCAAAAATGGGGGCCCTGGCTCACTAAGTAAGATTTGTGACCTCCAAATGAAAGCCAGAGCTTGAGTCTAGTCAAACACCACAGAAACAAAATAGAGTGAGCTGAACATTTTATAAAACGATAAGTACAATATGAAAAAACAGTGAATAGTTTAAATCTTTTATCAATGGAAGTCTGCAAAATCTTGAGGATTTCTTGTTCTTATTTTTTCTTGTTTTTATTTTTCATTGTCATCTTCTGTTTCCTGCATTGATTAATATAATAGCCCTCCATGTCCCTGCTCACTGGTCAGTGAACAGTAACCTGAGTGCAAATAGTTGTCAAAGGCATTTTAAAAAAACTTCTGTGAGCCACTCCTCCTCCCTCCTGGTCTGATTGATCAGGAAGGCAGGCAGTGAAAGGGCCTACCATTGAAGAGGAAGCCCTGTCTCTTCACCAGCATTGCACCGTTTTCATGGGACGTCCAAGCTGGGTTGAAGAAAGGGAAAAAATACTGTGGATCGACATTGAATAATAGAGATTTCCCTAGAAGCCGAGCTAACTAAACTGCAATTATCATAGTATTTATCATGAGAGAAAATATTAAGTAATGTGTAAGGCAGCAGGACAAGAAGAAGTCTGCATTCCAGTTGGAGAGACTCAATCGAGGGAGCAAAGTCCCTGACTCTGCAAGTCAGAAGCAGGGCTATTGATGATATAGTGAGTTGGATCTCTTTCATTCATTGGTTTGCAATGTGATGGCAGTTAAAAACATCATTGATTAATACCATGCAAAAACTTACAAGATCTTTTTGATGTTTCTTGTTTAGTTGTGAAGTGTCTAACTTTTGCTAGACAGACATAAATCTTTGTGTTCAAAGAATCTCCCGACTGTCCAGCCATGTTGCTATAAATCTGGCACCCAACTTTTAATTAAAGATAGATGCTTTGGCTTTAAAAGTGCAGAGAAAAGTGTGATGAAACAAAGAGCAAGAACTTATAACAATATACATCATAATAATAAAACATATTTGCATGAAAGTAAAAAAAAGTAAAAAGCAAATCTAAACATTATTCTCATTCGCTAGTGGAGCTATAACATTGATGTACAACAAAAAACAAAATAATAAAATGTTATTAGTCTTTTAACACAAAACATTTTAAAATAAGGTTTGACTGCTGTATTTATTCCATGTTATTCTATAGTGAGAGAGACAATTAAGACAGAAACACTCAGTTTTGGAGTAGGGCTTGAATATTTTCCAGTGCAGGTGTTGTCTTAATTTCAGAAAAATTTCATTAGCCCATCTGTAAAGTAGTGACATGTTCTTCTGTGGCTGTCTTCCAATCTTATGTCCTATATTTCATCCTGAAAGCAGGCTCTGTCCTCTGTGTTCAGCATAATGGTAGAGATCCATCATGTGTTTGCTAACCAAAGTTTTCTGGGCCACATTGTTTCCTCACTTGATATGGTCAGCCTTTAGGCCTCAATTTTTGTTTTCATGGGTCTGGGTCATAGAACGTATAGTTTCATTCATTTCCTTCTGGTAGATTGTCCATTGGAATTGGTTGATCATAAAGTAGATTGAGAGATTGAACTAAAGAGGTCTGTAGTGTTACTCTTCATTGATTTCCCCCCCCCCCTCTTTATATATATATGTGTGTGTGTGTGTGTGTGTGTGTGTGTGTGTGTAAAAATTAGTCCAAAGAACTAGCACATGTGAGAGTACACAATTTATGCCAATCTTCACCCCATACCTCCTTCAGCACACCACATAATTTCTCAATTGTTTGTCTAGGAATGTCCCAGCAATTTTCAGGACCTCATCTCATGAGGGTGTTATGTTCTGTTGTGCTAGAATACACATTGTAACATTTCCAGGATTCATCACACATTGTTTCTTGCCTTTTCAGATTTATCACACAAGCGAGTGCTTGGGGGCATTTTTTTTTTATTTTAGGGGATTTAATGGGGGAGTTCATCCTTCCAAGATCTCTTGAGTATTAGTGGTCCACAGTTCCCATCCCAGCCTTAACACCTCACTGCTTTCCCCATCTTCTCAGTTGGCCAGAGTGAAAACTGGACAGGATTCATGTATATTTAATGGTTATGCAGAACAAGAAATTTCAACATACACTCCATGTTACCTGACTGGAAGGCAACTAACTCATCTTGAATTATAGCCCTTTACAAAACCATAAAATGTATAGGAGAGCTCTCCAGTTTTCAGCCTGGCAATCCTAAGAGATTCCTATCATTTGAGGGTACTTTCACACTCCACAATTGTAGCACTGTATTCAACTTTAACTGCCATTATGGCATCCCATGGAATCTCAGGATTTGCAATCTTGTGAGGTACTAGATCTAGAAAATCCTAAATGGTAAATTCCAGGGTTCCACAGGATGTTGTCATGGAAACTATAGTAGAATCATAGTATTATAATTATGTAGTGCAGATGAATCCTGAGTTAGCTGACTTGTTCTGCTGATACCAGCAGTTTGAATCCACGGTACCCCCTATGAGACCATCTGTGATCATTTAAGTGCACTCTGCATCAGTAACAGAAGGATGTCAAATTAAGATTAAAGTTGTTTCATTATTTTAGCACAGAGTTGTGATTTAACTTTGTGTAGCACACAGTTCCCTGTCAGGTTTTATTTTTAATTGGGGCCAATGAAGGGGGCAAGTGACAGTTTATCCTTATCAGACACCTGGACAACTTGATCTGGAAAATAGCATTATAGCTTTCCAGTTTTTCAACGCTACAGAAGGAAATTTCCTAGAACAACACATACACACACTATAGAAATGTGCAGTAGTAAACAAAGCAATTCATCACTTCATTTCTCATTCATTGTTACCACACACTTCATGCCAGTGAAAATGATTTTTTTCTTTATAATGTTGATCTTTCTCTTTTTTTCAAAAAAGGCAAATGTATCACTAATTAAAACTTTTCTTCAGTTTTCTTTAAGGCATGCTAAATTAATTAAACTGCCTGCCTTCAACCAGTTTTAATGAGATATATCTTTCTGGATCTCTGTATTTTTGTTTTAAGGAATGTTTAGTATATTAGTTAACTAATAATAACGGCTCAATGCTGTGTCACACTGTAGCTGCAGAATCAATATGGTTATTTATAAAATAGTCCCTAGAAATGGAAAACAAGATTAGTGGTGACGTCTCAGCAATGCAGCCTGTGGAAAAATGCTACTTGGGCCAGAGCAAAATGTGTAATCTCCTCTCTGCTATTTCCAGTCTGAGAGATATTCGGCCTGCAACTTATATGCAGCCCTAAGCTTATTAGTCAGGCCTACTTGTACTCATTTTGAATGTTCTCAGTAGCCATCTGAACATTGTCACTTCATGCTTTCCAGGGCGTCCAAATGTACTGGAAAAGAAACAGGGGACTTGCCTACCTGGTCAAAATAAATCGTGTTCATCTTGTAGCTGACTTGATCCAGACATGGGACCCCTTTAACAGTGAAAGCACTTCTTCAGGCTTTGTGCCAAAACTCACTTCTTGTTCCACAGTTGCAAGGAAGATCCAGTTTGTTGCTGTGTTTTGCTAAATGCATACAATCCAGATTGGGGTGGTTTTGGAGGAAGAGGATAGGACAAATCATTAGGTGGCAAGTGTTGCTCTTTTTTGTACAGGTCCAATGCTACTTGCTGGGATGTATGCTTTCTGACATTAAATATCTATTTACTTTTGCACTGGGAAGTGGTGGAGTGGGAGGGAGACAATAGCAAACAACTTCATTCAAAGAGATTTGCCATTGCCTTCCTCTATTTATTTTTTTTGTTAGGAAGCAATTAAGAGGGGGAAGGGAGATACCTAAGTACTCCCTTCTGATCAGGTCCACCACTGCCACTGCTTTCCTGGTGAGACAATATCCTGGCAGAGCTCTACTTGTTGTTTGCTCAGAGTGAGGTGTCCAGTCCAGTGTCCTTCAGATTTGA
The DNA here is from genome assembly GCF_037176765.1 of Anolis sagrei. Taxonomy (NCBI): domain Eukaryota; kingdom Metazoa; phylum Chordata; class Lepidosauria; order Squamata; family Anolidae; genus Anolis; species Anolis sagrei. Next base: position 61,268,885 of record NC_090023.1, on the reverse strand, counting down.
CAGTTGCCCGAAGTAGGGCATTTTTGAATGGAGTGCAAGGGCAAGTGACCTCTATGCCCCATTTCACACTTGTAAATAACTAGAAATATGCTTATCTTTTTTTCAAGAAGTGAAAATAACCTGTTTTCCTCTTTTTGTTCCCCAAAGGAATTTTCTGATATTGAAAATACATTAATGAAAAAAAGAAAGTAAGTGTAAATCTTTAAGCTTTCACCTGTGTACTGTTCCTATTTTTTATCTTTTAACAGGTTTTTGCCGAAAGTTAGGCATCTTTTATCTGAAATTTCAAAATACTCAAAAATCCAAAATAGTCCACATGGTTAGCTGAAATAGTGAGACCTTCGTTTTCCAACTGTTCAATGTACACAATTTTTTTTCATGCACCAAATTACTTGATATACTGTATAAGATTACCTTCAAGGTCAGCATATAAGATTTGTATGAAACATAAATGATTTTTGTGTTAAGACTTGAGTCCCATCTCTGAAATATCTCATTATGTATTCCAAAATCTCTCTCCCTCTCCTCTCTCTTAAATACTTCTGGCCCAAAACATTTGGGACAAAGGATACTTAACCTGTATTATCCGTGTACTGTACTTGTCCCATGAACGGAAGGCTGAAAGTATAGTCCAAATATAAAACACGTGTAAACTTAATTCCTTCAATTTTATTCACCATTTTGTTTATAGTAGCAAGCATTTCTCTCTGCATAACTAAAGGAGAGACATCAAAAGTCAGATGTAGCTACTGACCATTAATCTGTGCTTGGTTTAACCATATGTGCATCTTTCTGAAAGACTGAAACGGTAACCTATTTCAGAACATGTTTGTACCATTGACCTGATAATCTTCTGGTAAGTTTTTCACACACACACACACACACACACCCCTCTTTATCCCAATACAAATTAGTTTGCAAAATGATTGGGATTAACTCAGCCACAGTGCATTTTATCTTTCCTGTGACAGCAGTTTAGTTGCACTAAGATGCATGTGAGTCAATCTAGTGTTGATTGACCAGTAACATTCCCTTTTTTCAAGAGAGGAATTAGATCAAAAGAGTGTGATCAATATTTTTTTGTGTGTGACACTTTTATAGAATCATAGAATCATAGAATCAAAGAGTTGGAAGAGACCTCATGGGCCATCCAGTCCAACCCCCTGCCAAGAAGCAGGAATATTGCATTCAATTTTGTCTTTTTCCACTCTATTCTTGTTCTGAAATGTGATCCAGTGGATGATCAAAAGCAGATCATGACCTAATTGTAACCATAGTTCCAACTAGAATAAAGCAATTTAATCAATCATATTTATATATGTGTTGCCTTACCATTCAACAGTTAGTTCAGTGGGGCAACTCAGGCTGGGATTAACCAACAGGATTTATGTCACTCTCTGTTTATTATTCATTTACTACGTTTCTGGTCCACTTTTCTTTCATAAGACACCCAAAGTGTCTCAAACCCTATATTAATATAATGCAACTGAAAAAAATCCAAAATGTTATCATTAAGAAAGCATTAAATAGAAATCTCTTAAAACATTTGTTTAAAACAATTAAAAGCACTTTTTTTGCATGTCAGGAGCAACTTGAGAAACTGCAAGTTGCTTCTGGTGAGAGAGAATTGGCTTTCTGCAGGGACATTGCCCAGGGGACACCCGGATGTTTGTTGATGTTTTACCATCTTTGTGGGAGGCTTCTCTCATGTCCCCAGATTTGAGAGCTGGAGCTGACAGAGGGAGCTCACCCACACTCTTCCTGGATTCGAACCTGTGACCTGTCGGTGTTCAGTTCTGCCAGTACAAGGGTTTAAACCATTGCTCCACCAGGGGCGCACTCACCCAACCAGTTAAAAACTGAAGGCCTGTTTAAATAAGATAGTTTTGGCTTACTGATCAATCCTCCCTTGATAAAGAGTTCCACAGCCTGAGAGCAGCCACTGAGAAGGCTGTCCCCCAGGTCTTTCCCAGATGTACCCGTGAAGGTGGTAAGACAAAGAGAAAGACCCCCAACTGAATTCTAACAAAGGAAGCAGACAGGACATCTAATCAATAGCACTGGCGTCATGGGCATTGGAGAAAAGTTCATGGAATGCTTCAACAAGGGATTAGATTGTTTATACAGAAACACAGAAGAAAAATAGAGCTATTGCTCCCATAGAATCCTAAAACAAGCATTCAGTTTCACTACCGCTGACACCATCTTGTGCTGGTAGGAAAAATCATCTCAAAGAAGTGAGAGAGATTTTGATGGATACAGAAAGGTCATCCTCACCTCATACAGTGGAGTGCTTTTTCAGCAATCAAAATCCTTTGGATTTGTACATTTAATAATTGACTTCGATGACCATGCACTCATCACATATCATGAATAATGTAAGTCAATTATTTGTGAATGATGTAGAACCTAAATGAGCCCCCTTCCCTCTGCGCACAACTATTTGGTAAATGCTTAGCAATGAATAATAGATGGGAAGAAAATTAGACTCTTGCTGAAAATAATTCACTCATCCAAAGTAAGGTCAGCTTTACAACAATGAGCTTTGGCACACCAAAGCAAATTTTGCTATGCATTTTTCTAAGGAAGAGCTTATTTTCTCACAAAGTTCTGTGATGGTAAGAGAGTGTACAAGTGCCATTTAAAGATAGCATTTGAAAATTCTTGTTCAGTCTTTGGAAGAATAAGGAACAAATTATTATTAATGGATTATACTCTGCATTCCTTTATCTTTTCCTAGATCCATCCAGAAGTCAATGTCAGAAAGTGAAGCATTTGGTTAGTAATTTAAATTATGATTCATTTTGGCTATTGTAAGGTTTCTTATCATGCAAATATAAATATAATAGATCATGAGTTCTTTTTTGGGGGGGGGAGCAAAACCAATAATTATGAAAACATCTCATATTTCATGGAAGGTAATACTTTTTGCACTGATTAGAATAAATTATAAATTTTCTTTGTTGGTTTATCCATTTATATGATGTTTACTTTCTTTTTGTTAAAATAGCCATTTTCTCTGGTTTTCCCAAGCTACAGACTGAATATAAGCAGTTTTCTGTTATGAAATTTCTGGAACTCTTGATAAAAGTTAATTGTTTCAACATTTTGCGGTGGTAGTCAAAATATCCTAATCTGAACAATTCAATTTTTTTTAAAATAAAATAACTATTTCTATCTATGCCAAATTGTATAACTGATTTATCCATAATTTATATATATATATATATATATATATATATATATATATATATAGTTTTGGTTGAATATGAAAATAAACAAAAACATACCAATCCATCATAAAGAACTTATCGACTTCTCAGTAGATTTTGCAATTCAGCGGCATTTGCATTCATTTATATTCACAGATACAATGATAGTGGATAGCATTTACATTAGTGATGTCTTCCAAAGGTACAATTAGGATGTACACATTTCATTATACCGTGTTGGTATATATATATATATATATATATATATATATATAGTCATAATGTCTCAAAACCAATTTCTGTTATGTTTCTAAAAACCAATAATAACAAAAACAGCAACAGCAACAGCAACAACTTTATTCTTGTATCCCGCCACCATCTCCCCAAAGGGTCTTGGGGTGGCATACACATGGTACAAGATGCCCAAAAACAGAACATAAAATGAAACACAATATAAAAATACAACTGAATAAAACATATAGGCATATAAAACAACAACTTAAGACTCAGTTTAAAACAACACTCATCAACCAATGGCGGTAAACTTCTGTAAACGTGGCCAAGCATTTAATACAATGCAAAAAAAAAAAAAGCCCCAAATAAACCTAAATCAAACTTTACAATTGTTTATAAGAAGATTCCAAAAACTATAATTTTGACTCCACAATAGAGATGAAGCCATATTTCTACAAGTGTGGTTCTATTTCCAGTAGAGAGCTTGATGTTTCCATGTGATATACTTAACACAAACCAATGGATAATTCACCTCACAGAATTCCCTGGGGATGTTCAAGTTGACATGTGGTCAATGGGAGTGAACTGCATCCTAGCTTCTAGCCCAGACCAAGTCAGTATTTAAATATGTTTGCCAGTTTTACAGATTTAGCGTATAAGGTAGGGCACCCCTTTCTAGGTCAGATGCTCCCATATCAGTTCCTAACCAATTACTCATAGGAAATAAGGCACACAAGTCTTTGCAAGCAGATCATAAAAATGTGCATACATCTCATTCAACTTGTGGCTGATGGCTTCCATCTGTGGCCCCTTCTACATGTCATATAATCCAGATTATCAAAACAGATAATCCACATTATCTGCTTTGAACTGGATTATATGAGTGTACACTACCATATAATCCAGTTCAAAGCAGATAATCTGGATTTTATATTGCAGTGTAGAAGGGGCCTGTGTGGATTTTAGGTTTTGAACTTTAATGGAGTTGTCCAGGGTAATGAGACTATTAGAGGGACAAGTTCCAATATTTTGCTTGGCTCCTTTAAAGTTTACACTAAACTCAAACTGGATTCACTATTTCATTGAGATAGAAACCAACAGGTTGGCACTGCATTTCACCCCTCTATCCTATGTACATGTTTTAAATATTCAGTAGAATTGTTTATGCATTATTTATGCAACAGGATGATTTGCTAGTAGGCCTCAACATTTCCAGTTTATCCTTTTTGCCTGACCTCCCACCTTCCATGCAAGACAACAACAAATCCAAAATACAGTGCCAGATACAGTCAGATTTGGTATAGTGTCCTGGTCAAGCAGGCTCCTAAATCATATAAATTTCTAATCATGCGTAGGACAGATTCCTGCAAACTGCTTTACTGGGTATCACCTGCATGAGAGATAGAGGTCCATTCTTTTTAAATACATTTTTTCACATATTGGTGGTGGTGTACAAGCATGGTGTAGAGCCACGTTAGACCCCTTGGAATGCACAAATACCCCATAGTCAAAATGTATTTGCAATAGAAATCTGAGTATTGGGCTGTAACTATTGTGCTAGTTGGTCAAAACATTTTTCTACTCTGAAAGCTTTCTCAAGGAAATTACCCATTCAAATTGGTTGATATGCATTCCCAATGCTAATTATGTAAAGTTTTCAGTTTCTTCCCTAATTGGATATGAATGCAGAAAACTGAATTTCTATGCTTCACGTTTAGATAGAAAAAATGTGAATGGCACATTTGGGCAGATTCCCAAGAAGCAGGAAAATGATTTGTACCTCGGAAGGCACTGTCAGTCTGAAGGTAATTGCAAAATGCATTTCAGCTGATTTTGCATTTTCCACAAAACATTTTAAAGGGCATCGAGGAAAACAGTGAAATAATTTGTCAAGGCCTCTTGTGGGGAGGGTTGACTCTTCCCCAAGGGAGAAATAGGCACTTTAAATAAAAAGGAAAGTTGAAGTAAGGAATTGCAGTGCTTGTATTAAATGCTCCCTGTAGCTTATAGATCAGTAGAAGACTCATGTGTGGCTGCTGGGTTATTGAGCCATAATGGTCGATTAGTATGGTGCTGCCTGTCATATATTGGCAACACAGCAGATGTTAGGTGAAGGCATAGAGAGACTGTTTTCTAAGAGGAACATTCCAGTAGATAAAAGGAAAAATCCACCATAGTGCTGAGCATTTCTGTCACTCTAGATGAAAGTCTCAATAATACCCTTTAGCCTTACTTCTGGTTTTGCATTTTTGGGAACTAATCACATCACCATCTTTATAGGTAAACTCATGCCTCTTTCATTGCTTTGTAAGGGGAAAATAACCTAAAACCACATAAAGCAGGACTGGGAATAATGTTTCCTCCAGGTCTTGTACCACTGCAGTTCTCCACATCCTTAACCACTCACCATGCTGAGTTGTAGTTCAACAACATCTGGATAAAACTGACCCATGGAATTAATTTCTAGCTTGGCTCATAAGTTGTGTGTAAGTTCCAGGGAAACTTTATTAGAGATGAATGTTGTTTCTGTTCCTATAAATCTCTTATACACTCCTTTCAGGCTTCCTTCCATCTTTTAAAAAAACTTTTAGTGAGATCTAAAGGAACATTTTGGAGTTACCACAGTCTATCAGAAAGACAAATAAATGACTGAAAATTAGGCATGGATACTCCCTAGAAGTCAAAATTACCACACTAAAGCTATCATACTTTGGCTGTATCATGAGATGACATGTAAGAAAATGTGGTCAAGCTTTCTAAAGTGGAGGACAGTAAGAAAAGAGGAAGAATATCCTGCAGGTTGAAAGATTCTTTCAAGGAAGTCAAGCTTGGCCTTGACCTTGTAAAGCCTTTGCAGAGCTGCTGGTGAGTGGGTGTCTTGGAGGACTCTTGTGCATAGGGTTTTCATAAGTCAAAACCAAGTTGACAATAATTTAAAGCAACAGAAAGAGAGCCAATATGAAACACAAGCCCTCTCCTTGTGGGCACAACCAAGTAGCTTGAAAAAAAAACACCAGCTGATTTTTTTTATGATATTTCCCAAAATCTAGCTTATGTAGTTTAGGTGAGGCAGTTGACAAAAGATCATGGCAAGTCTTGTCTCATAATGCAACAAAAAATCCTAATTACTTTGAACACACTGGGAAGTGGAGCAAGCTCCCCCTTTTCTCCCTTTTCTTTCCTTGGCCTTCTTTTTCAAAGACAATTGGTGTGAGGATTAAGTGCCTGACCCCACAGAACACTAGAACCTGATGAATGAAACCTTAAACCATAAGCTTAACATTAAGCCCCCTAAAGCCATCGATTTTAAATAGGCTATTCAAGAGCTTATTTTTAGCTTTCAACATTTCCTTAACTATTTCATTGCCCATGGAACACAGGAAAAGAAGTCTGTTCTGCTCATGACTGGAGTATTGGTAGACGAAGTTGCAGCACCACTTGTTGGGTGGAAGGGGTTGAAGCATCATCCACACAAGCCCCAATCTCCAGCAGAATGGACCTTCTCTCAGAGCAGCTGATGCCCAGTAAAGTACATTGCAAGGATCTGGCTGGGGTGTGTTACTTAGTTACACAAATGTAATTAAGGGTGTATTAAAGTGTAGAATTAGTGCAATTTGTCACTGCTTTACCTGCCATGGCTTAATGTTATGGAAAACTGGAATATATAGTTAGTGAGGCACTAGCAGTCTTTGCCAAAAAGGGCTAAAGGACTTGTGAAACTACAACTCCCATGATTCCATGGCATTGAGCCATAGTATTTAAAATGGTGTAAAACTGCATTAATTCTACAGTGTAGATTTACTCTAAGAAATCATGTCAAATATCAGGCCTATTGTTTTAATGTTTAAAACAATCTGGTTTAATCATGACAGTAATAACTGTAATTTTCTAATCCATGTTCTTCATTATTGTACAGAAATAAATGAAGATATTGTCATTGGTGAAAGGTTCCATTTGCTACAAGAAACAAGAATAGAAGAAACAACATGTCAGGTAATTTTGACTGTAATCCTTGAAAGTTTAAAGTAATACATTTCTTCATTGTTGAAATGCCACAAGGCTTCATGTGGCTGCTACAGCAGACCAACATGGCTACTTCTGGTGCATTGAAACCGTAGTCCAAGTAAGGCAGTAGCACCATGTGTCTTAGGGTCCATCCAGACAGTACCTTTATCCCAGGAGCTTCAGCAAACAGGAGGGTGATCAGAAGCCATTCCAATCAAACATAGAAGCAATAGCTACATAAGGCAAAAACCACATGTTATCCAGGTGCAGGAATATCACAGTTTTGAGCTGAATAGCCTCATCTTTGAATGTCTATATGTCCCTGCAATCGAAATTCACGGGATTTTTTTAAATCTAGGTTTGTTCCTGAGTTTTAGATGTTTGTTCCTGATTGGTTGGTTCCCAAAAAGGTGACACTTGAGTAGAAGGCAAAACTTTTTTTGTGTGCCAGAAACTTCATGAAACATATGGAGGGCACAGTTTTATTGGCCAAGACAAAGAATGGAACTTTTGCAATGATCCTCGTATCCAGATCTCCACCTATCTGCATATACACACCTCAGGGATTTTTAAAAAAAACCTGCCAAGGTTTCTGGCAGAAGTCCTATGGTGGCCATCTTGGGAGCCTCTAAATCTTGCAGCAAAACATCAAGTCTGGACAACAGAGGAAGAAATTCAGGAACCAACAGATCTGTATGTGGACCTCTTCTGAAGTCCTGGGATTTTTTGCCCCTGTTTAACACCCGTGATTTAGTGCTGTCTGGAAGTGCCCCCAGATTCATAGATTGAGATGTTCATATAACTTTCCATTTTATGAGTTGGCTGTTATTTCCATTATCACTATGCTAGAAGACTTCACAAAATTATATCAGTTTTACACTGTTTGACTACCATAGTTCCATCCTACATTACCTTGGAGTGTGGAGTTTGGTGTTGCTGGCAAACTCTTGTGCTGTAATACAGAGTCCTAATTGTTTCACCCAGGTAGGATTCTGTAGGAAGGAGCCATGGCCATTAAACTACTATGCAGTGTACCTACATTTTTCACAAGAGAAATGGATCAGTAAGAAGGTTGCATTGTTGTCGTTTACCTATGTTGTGGAGACAAGTAATGTTCCCAAAGCCAGAAGTCCACTTAAAATGGGGATAGGACAGAGACATATGCATCAAATTGTACTGAGAAATGTAGTGGGCTATTCCTGGATGCACAGAACTAACACTGTACTTCTAGCACCCTATTCTGAGTCAGTCAATAGCATTCTTGGTTTGTGAGGAAGCAAAGTTACCCATTACCATTGCAAAAATAGAAGATGGAGAACTATTTGCATAAGACTGTTTCAGAAGTTTCCTTCCATGCACTCTGAAAATGTACTACTGCTTGCACAACCAGTGCTAGTGTGCATGTGCTGCCACCACTGGATGCTAATCATTTTGTATTTTGCAAAGCATCTTAAGTATTTTATCTTTTTTAATTAACTTGTTCTTATTTAGCAAGATACCACCTTTCTTCTGTGTGACCACATGCACTGAATACTTTGTAGCTCTCTCTCTCTCTCTCTCTCTCTCTCTCTCTATATATATATATATATATATATTGTGTGTGTGCCATTGAATTAGGATGTTGGGAATCTATCTGACACAAGCCTGTATTAAGTGCTCTAATCAATATAGAAACTTCAGCTTTGGCATATGTGTCCAGAATACTTCTCAATTTTATAAACATATACGATGTCTCCAGGTAGTCCTCTACAGAAGACTACATTAATTAACCCACTAACATGAGCAATTAAGGAAGCCTGACCTTTGGGCCTGTGCATAATAATATAAAAGTAATTAATGATTCATCAGTTGCTGAATATCCAGGAATAGGAAGACACAGCAGAAATAGGTGTTGCTAATCACGCTGTGGTTATTGATGACTCTGAAATCAGTGGCAGGATTTTTTTTAAAATGAAGATGATGTTCCTCTTTCTCATCAATGTTTGTCTTTTCTTAAGCCAAGAGTTGGTCTGTTATATATTGCCTTAACAATATTGGAAGTGAAGATTTCCTTCATTGAATAATTCCTTTGTGATATTTAGGAGGGTCCCTGTTCAAACCTTTGGAGCCATCTCTTTCCCATATCATAGTCATAGAATTATAGAGTTGGAAGAGGCCACAAGGAACATCGAGTTCAACCCTACCATGCAGGGACATACAATCAAGGCGCTTCTGACAGATAGCAACCTAACATCTGTTTGAAAACATGTCATTTTAGTCCTCAGTAGTGATGGCTCTTCCTCCTTAGGACTCCTGGCTGCTCATTTGCCATAAGAAATGGTGGGTCTCCTGTCAGGACTAGTAGCTTCTCTTTTTTCCTGCTACTACCATTCCTCTGCTGTGCAACTCTTTGGACAAGAAGGAAAGGGTGGATGAATGAGCAAGTGTAAACAATGACAAGTGGTTCCAGGCTGCTTTGTGCAGTAGACACCTTCAAATTTAGGGGCTGTGCACAGGCAGGAAGTACTCAACCATGATCACACCTTTCATTCTCTCACTTCGATCCCTGAACTACAAAATTTGCTGCAAAATGTTTTATGGTTTGTATTTATATTGGAATATTTGAAATTGCAAAAGACCACGTGTGATGCTGTAGTTTACTCTGGGAAACTAGGGTTCAAGTCCCTGGCCAGCCATAGAAATCCACTGAGTGACCTCATATAAATCATACTCTTTCAGTCTCAGAGGAAGGCAATGGGAAACTTCCTTTGATTAAAGCAAAATGCAGATAGCAACAAAGGTAAAATAACTCCAAAAGTGACTACACTTTGCTGTATATTGTACAGTGGGGCCATTTGACCTCCTCGTGGATACCAAAGTCCTATTATGTACTATGGATTAATAAGATAGCATGCCTTATATATAATGACAACTCAATTGAGTGCCAGAAAGTGAATGAGAATGTCGCAACACAGACGCCTTAAAGAGCCACACACAGTAAAAGTTCCAAAGTAAAGTTTATTGCAGCACAAATAAAAGCTCAGAAAACACTTAACTTCAGTGCTTCTGCCCCAAAAACTCAAAAGTAACCAACTTTGGTTAAAAAAGGAGCAAAACAGAATATAATCCAGATTAACCAGAGAAAAAACCCAGATTAAAATGCAGTACTCAAGCAGCGAGCAAACAATGCAGCACACAAACAGTTAACAGCAAGCAGGAAGTGCCAAGTGTGTAAACAAAGCCAGTCAAAGTCCAGGAGCCGAAGTAGAAGTAGAAGCGGTTTTCAAAAGCGTCCTCACAAAGTCCGTCAAACCGCCACCGCGGCTTCCAAACAATCCAAGATTCAGGAAGGGAGAAGTCCACACTCACGAGAAGTCAGTCCAAGTAGAATCACAAAGGAACTCCAGGCTGCAGAACCCGAACCCAAGCCCAACAGGAAAACAGGCAGAGACAAACCCACAGGATACACGAACGTAGTCGACACTTTGCCTTCTGCAAAGGTCTCCCATTTCAGAGCCCACTTATATCTTTATTATCTATACATCATCATCCGAAGATGAACTAGCCTCCGCCCTGTCATTAGTTCTTACAGCTGTTCTTGTCCTCACACGTGAACCTGTGTTACCATTCCTCCAGTTCCTCCATCTTCTGTCAAGACTTAGATCTCCCCAAGACTCAGACGTGTTACCTGTTTGCCAATCCTCATTACCAGAGAAACCCATGAACGTGTCACTAGACGTTGGCTCTGCACACACATCTTGCACCTCCTTAACCTTTGTCCAGTTTAGTGTGTCCTCCTCCTCCCGATCACTTACAGACCCATCACTTCCCGAGAAACCCATAAATGATTCTTCATCTGTGGGAGCATTAAGTATATCACGGATCCTCTTCCTTTCACGCTTCTCATCCGATTCCTGCTCCCGAGTAGACCTTTTCAAACCTCTATTCCCATCCACAGTATCTCCTTCCTCCCCCTCACTCATTGACCCTTCGTCACCAGAAAACTCCTCGAACGTGTCTTCGGCAGTAGGATCCATAAGTATCTCCCAGATCCTCTTCCTTTGTTGTTCTTCATCGGACTCCCTTCTGACCCTCTTACTAACACTTGCAACATTACTTACAGGCTCCACTGTAATAGAGAATATGTGAAATTATAAGAAGATACAGTAGAATATATCTGTATCAAGGTGTTCTTTTTGGAATTTTTGGGAATATTTTCAAGCGGTTATTAGTTGAATCTATGGATGCAGAGTTCATGGATAAGAAGGGCTCACTGTGATATATAGATTAAATGTAGGCATAGAACTAAGTACAGAAATTCAGGAAAATAATTACTTTTCATTTCCTAACATGGAGGGGGGGGGGGGGCAGCTGACTATTGCAGACACAGAAAAGTTTAACAGTTTAGTTTAAGTGAGGAAATATACTAGGACAAATTTGCAGGGAAATTCAAAGTACTCAGATACAGAAAAAGGATTGCTTCCATGGGGTATGTTCTAAAATGGTAAATTTTCAGTGATTTAAAAGCTGCTTAGCTTAGTGTAAATGTGTATGCCTCCGAAGGCCACTCAAGTTACTACTGAATAAATCCTTAAGATTTTGTCTATTGTTAATGATGTACTACAGCACACATTTAAGAAAGATTACATATATAAGGGCTGTTGACATTTCTTATTTAAACTAGACTTGTAGCAGCCTTGTGTTAGATCAACTCATAAACCTAAACAAGTAATAATAGCCTGTGGGGAAATACTTGAGGCAGAGAATTTTAATTTTGGCTTCCTTGTTCTTTCTTGTAGTTCTCTACAAGTCCTTAACCTGACAATTCAGTTATTGTGCAGAATGTAGGAGAAATTATATTGTGTCCTTGAAAGGCAATTCAGGAAACATAAAAGAGTACTCTAGATATATTTTTTTGCCTTTCTAATTTATTTTCAGTCTTACCATTCTTTGTAAAGTTTCTTCAGTGTTTATATCTTTAGATGTATAAATAACAACAGATTTGAGTAAGGTTCTTAGCATCAAAGAAACTGATAAGACTAAACAAATTCGTATAATCGGTGTATTTTAATTGAATTCTACATAGCCCAATTAATTTTACAATACATACCCTCACTGGTCTTCTTTACCTCTTTCCTACCTTTCTTCCTCTTTTCTCTTTTCTTTTTCTCACATTTAAAAACTGATATTCCTTATACATTTTGTTTACTCTTTTGTGGTTCAAGGTAATGACTTTTGGACAATGGATTCCACCGCAGAATCATACTCCAAAGACATCCAGTGATATGGTAAGATATTACATCTTAAATTCTTTTTAATTTTTCTTCTACACATTTTTGTATGGTAGCCTTCCCCAATCGGCTGCCCTTCAAATGATTTGGGAAGGCTGATGTTAAATTGCATCTCTGTATTAGGCTTGTGCACAGATTAGGAGTGGTTGGTTCCCTTTGGCCAATCTGGCTTGTTTGGCTTGGTCAGATGGGTGTAATGGCAAGAACCCAGCCATCACATTTTCCCATCCAAAATGAGACCATATGGCAGGCAATCACACCCCCCCCCCCCCCAAAAAAAAATTTGGCATACAGTTGCATCCTGATTTCAGTAAATTTTTTGGCTCAGCTTCTGGCTTGGCCTCTTTCTTGAATCTTTTTGATTTTCCTTTATTTTCTTGATTTTTTTCAAAATCAAGATGGGTGTGTGTGGTACGTGTGTGCATTTGGGGCCTTGGAGAGTCACCCTTTTATCTTCTTTTTCTCCTTCCCTCCTCTCCTTCAGAAAATACTTTTAAAAGATAATAATAATTAATAATAGTAATTCCAGAAAACAAAAAGAAAAGCTTCCTTCTCAAAAAAAGTAGAAACAGTTTTAAGGAAGCATTAAGGCCAAAGCAGAAAGGCATGAGGGGGGAAAAGGTACCACTCCAGGAAGGGCCTGCAGTGCCTAGGGTAGGATAGCTCCAGGTCATTGTTCTTCCTTCCCTGGGAAGAACTGGGAAGCCTCCTTAAAATGCCTTGGAAAGCTGCATGCAGGGAGAGAGTGTGCATGCCCGCAGCTCATGTAAGCACCTGTCTCCTCTCAAGTAGAAACAGCTTTAACAAAGCATTAAATCCAAGTCTCCCCTACAGACCAAAAAGAAAGGATAGCAGAAAGAATGGTATTCTAAGCCCTTTCTTTAAACCCCGGTGTCTTCTACAGACTAAAGGGGAAAGGATTGCAGAAACAGTGATATCTTAACTCTGATACTTTTTAATCCAGAAAAACAAAAGGACAAACAATGCCATTGCCTAAAAATGGCGGCAAGAGGAACCTGGAGAGGTTCCCCAATTGCCGCCAATGAGTCAGATCTAGTCATATTTTCCAGGTGCAGTACAAAAATGCTTATCTGGCTACCCGCCTGCTTTTGGGATGTGTGCGAAAAAGGATATGGGGGGAGGGTCTACTGGTATTCAACCAGCATAAATTGATCGAGGTTTAGCTAAAATGCACAAGTCTACTTTGTAGAGCACCACATCGTGGAAACTTACCATGTAATTTATGAGAGTCAATGCACTGAAGTCTACCTATCCTGAGTTCAACACACAGGATCTGAAATTCATTCCTCCATCCTATGAAATCCACAATCTTATGCACATTGAACAAGTCCCACACAGTGGACCATATGACAGAGAAGATATGCATAAGATTGTATTGTCAAACAAAAGGTGGCAATAACATTCAGGTTAGACTAATATTTTATTTGTTGACCATTTCATGATTTGATCTGTTTTCTTCCTTGGGACATTGTGAAGCTCTATTTTTTTTCTTTTTTGCACAAGATTGTTCATTTGGTCAAGCTTCATGGAAACTTGGCAGTATTTGCATATGAAAGTTATCAGAGTTTTCCTTGTAATTTATTTATGCAAACTATATTGCTGCATTTATTATTTTGCGTCTCACTTTGGCTCAACACAAAATTTACCTCCTCTGCACATGAATTGCTTTTAAAACAAAGAGGATTACCCATCATCCATTAGTAAAATTGGTTGAGTAGATTATATGTTGTTCTACTTTCAGATGCCCTCTCAATTAAAATACAAGTTCAGACCTCTATGACCAAAATTCATGAGTATGGTACTCCCCATTAATAATTGCAGCTATGCTATTTGACTGTTAAACATTACCTAATTGGATTCCTAGCATTTACAATCACTTGATGCATATTTTGCAAAACTGATTTCACAGGCATCACACCCGGGGAAAATCATTGTCCATATGTCTAAAGTCATCCAAATAAAAGTCCCCTATCTTCATTTGGGATCAAGGTTGGAAGGCAAGAGTATTAACAATTTGAATATCATCAAAGTGGCTTTGTGCATATGTTTTGATGCACTATATGTGTTATTTTGGCAGGGTTGTTTCGAGCTATAATATGTTGATATTTACATCTGCATGTCTTGAAAAATCTCAATTTACATTATTACCAATTTACAAATTTCACATTTAAAATATTTCTTTAGCAATTTATTTATTTATTTATTTATTTATTTATTCATTGTGTCAGGGCAGCCAGTGAATTATATTACATTTCTAACAGAACAAAGCAAACAAACAGAGAAAATACAAAATGTGTGAGTTTGGTAGTTGATTAAATGTCCTTTGACCAGTATCTGGCCACTTGGAGTGCTTCTGGTGTTGCTGCAAGAAGGTCCTCCATTGTGCATGTGGCTGGGCTCAGGTTGCATTGCAGAAGGTGGTCTGTGGTTTGCTCCTCTCCACACTCGCATGTCGAGGATTCCATTTTGTAGCCCCATTTCTGAAGGTTGGCTCTGCATCTCGTGGTGCCAGAGCGCAGTCTGTTCAGTGCCTTCCAAGTCGCCCAGTTCTCTGTGTGCCCAGGGGGGAGTCTCTCATTTGGTATCAGCCATTGGTTGAGGTTCTGGGTTTGAGCCTGCCACTTTTGGACTCTTGCTAGCTGAGGTGTTCCAGCAAGTGTGTCTCTGTAGATCTTAGAAAACTATGTCTGGATTTAGCAATATATGAAATCCCAGGACACTATATAGCCTTTTGTCTAAGTAGTTAAGCAAGGTAAAAGAACAGAAAGTGAGGATGATGAGTTGAGCTGATGTTTTGTATAATAAATGCTGATGGAACAAGTTTTCTTTTATCTGACTAAAAAGGTAAAGGTAGTCCCCTGACAATAAGTCCAGTCATGTCTGACTCTGGGGGGTGGTGCTCATCTCCATTTCTAAGCTGAAGAGCCAGCGTTGTCCGTATACACCTCCAAGGTCATGTGGCCGGCATGACTGCATGGAGCGCCGTTACCTTCCCGCCAGAGCGGTACCTATTGATCTACTCACATTTGCATGTTTTCTAACTGCTAGGTTGGCAGAAGCTAGGGCTGACAGCGGAAGCTCACGCCGCTCCCCAGAATTGAACCTGTGACCTTTCGATCAACAAGCTCAGTCTAAGTCTAGAAAATGTGAAAGGAACAAAAATGACTGTGGTCTTGGCATTGCTAGAAGAAGAGGTTTTCTGTCTGCCGGTACTTCTACTCTTATATAGGAATTGTGAAAGATTGTATTATCGAAGGCTTTCATGGCTGGAATCACTCAGTTCTTGTGGGTTTTTTCGGGCTATATGGCCATGTTCTAGAGGCATTTCTCCTGACGTTTCGCCTGCATCTATGGCAAGCATCCTCAGAGGTGAGGTCTGCTGGAACTGGGAAAAAGGGCGTTTATATATCTGTGGAATGACCAGGGTGAGAA
This sequence comes from Anolis sagrei, assembly GCF_037176765.1. NCBI lineage: Eukaryota > Metazoa > Chordata > Lepidosauria > Squamata > Anolidae > Anolis > Anolis sagrei. The sequence goes on along the minus strand of NC_090023.1, from coordinate 61,252,711 downwards.
AAAGGGCTTTTGTAAGTTGGGCTAGGTGTGAATCTTTCAACTGACCACCTTGATTAGCATACAATGGGCTGACTGTGCCTGGAGCAAACTCTTCTTGAAAGGTGATTAGATGTCCCTGCCTGTTTTTCTCTCTGCTGTTTTTGCTGTTGCAATTTTAGAATTTTTTAATACTGGTAGCCAGATTTTGTTCATTTTCATGGTTTCTTCCTTTCTGTTGAAATTGTCCACATGTTTGTGGATTTCAATGGCTTCTCTGTGTAGTCTGACATGGTGGTTGTGAGAGTGGTCCAGCATTTTTGTGTTCTCAAATAAAATGCTGTGTCCAGGTTGGTTCATCAGGTGCTCTGCTATGGCTGATTTCTCTGGTTGGAGTAGTCTGCAGTGCCTTTCATGTTCCTGGATTCTTGTTTGGGCGCTGCGTTTGGTGGTCCCTATGTAGACTTGTCCACAGCTGCATGGTATACGGTAGATTCCTGCAGAACACCTTTCCTCTGGATGGATCTTCATCTTGACTCTCGTGGCTTGTTCTTGGTCTTGCAGCTCTTCTGATGTTTGAGGTGGAATATCCATTGGCCTGTAGAGCCCAGTTGAGGTGGTTCAGTTCATCTTGGAGGAGGTGGGGTTCATAGATTCTTTTTGCACGGTCTGCCAAGGCTTTAATGGTGCTTCTTTTTTGACTTGGGTGATGGTTGGAGTTTTTATGTAGATATCTATCTCTGTGTGTGGGTTTTCTGTAAACGGTGTGACCCAATTGTTGAACTGGTTTACGGATGACTAGGACATCTAGGCAAGGCAGTCTTCCTTCCTTTTCTTTTTCCATAGTGAACTGGATGTTTGGGTGGATGCTGTTAAGATGTTCCAGGAACCTGTTGAGTTCTTCTTCTCCATGGCTCCAAATGGTGAAAGTGTCATCCACATGTCTGAACCATATAGTGGGCTTTTTGGTTGCTGTTTCAAGAGCTTGTTTTTCAAAGTGTTCCATGTAGAAGTTAGCTATGACTGGGCTGAGAGGGCTCCCCATAGCTACTCCATCTTTCTGTTGTGAAAGATTATTGCCAATGGATTCAAGAACAGAAGCAGATTTCATTTATAGAGGGGAAATCTTCCCATTCACATTGAACCTTCTGTTCAAAGAATGGTATTAAAATTTGACACATGCCTCACCCAGAATCATAGAATAATAGAGTTGGAAGAGACCACATGGGCCATCTAGCCCAACCCCCTGCCATGCAGGAGGAACACAATCAAAACACACCCTACAGATTGCCATTCCCTCCCTAGGGATATTAGATCAGCTACCTCCCTCCTGACCTTGCATAAAAGAGTAAAAATGTAGCTTTTTGATCAAGTCATTGGAGATCGTGTGAAATAGATAAATATGGATTTATGTGCAATGACAATTGGAATGGTCCAGACTTTAGATATTGTGGTTAACAGTGAAGGCATTGTTTTATATATTTAAATGTTTTAAGATATTTTATAATTCTATTTAAATGTTTATCTTAACTAGTGTAAATTGCTTTTGAAGGCATCAAATAGTTGCCTAAGTGTAAGCCACCTTGAGTCTGTAGTTTATTCTGAGGGACCATTTGTTTCACAATTCTTACATCTTACAGATAACCAATAATAATAATAATAATAATAATAATAATAATAATAATAATAATAACAACAACAACAACAACAACAACTTTATTTTGTAACCCCCACCATCTCCCCAAAGGGACACAAGCCCAGACAAAGAGAGATTGAACTATAACACCATAAAATTGCAGAGACAAACATCATGAAACATAAACCATCAAGAACAGGGCCATTTCTGTGGTGGACCCACCCCCCCCCCCACCTCTGGAACACCCTCCCCAAAGATCTTAGACAGGCCCCTACTGTTGGGGTTCAGCCTGAGTTTGAACTTGAACCTAATTCTCTGTTTGTTCCTCCTGATGCTAATGAAAGTATATTTACTGATGCTAGTGGAAATGTACCTTTTGATGCCAATGCTCCTGAAATTAGTGAGGAAGAAACTGCTGTAGGTTTGGAAAATGCCAATGTTCCTGAAATTAGTGAGGAAGGAACTTCTGTAGATTTGGAAAATGAAAGTACCAGTGTTCCTGAGAATGTTTCAGAGGGAGACCTTGAACTTTCCCTCCCTTCTGCACCTGTTAACTGTAATGACAACAGAAGGGGCCAAATTTGGGAAGACAGAAGTAAAACACTCAGTTTGCGTCGATCCTCCCGAATTCAAGAATTAAAAACATTGGCTTCAAAACAGAAGGGCGGTTCACGGAACCGATTCTTGAGTTTTAATTGCAATATGCCAGGCTGATTGCCTCAGTTCAGGCATCGTTTCAGAATTGATGAAGACCTTGGCAGTTCTCCCGGTTCCCTGGTCATAGTTTGGGAAGATTTCTAGGATATCAAGTACGGTTAGTGGATTGCTAACAGATTCCAGTATTTTCCCAGTGAGGCTTTTGGTTTTGCTTTGTCCATTTAAATTCATGTTTGCTGATTTTTCTGTAGCTTTTGACTTGCATTTTTCCTTTATTTTGTAACCATTTTTCTTCAATAAAAAAGGATTGTTTTTCACAGCCAAGTGTGGTGGATAGTTATCTTAGGGCTTCGTTCCCTGCTCTGGATTGCAACACCTACATTGGCAGTCTTTAGAAAGAACTTGAAAACCTGGCTGTTCTGATGTGCCATCCCAGAATAGGAAAACTCCATAATAAGTCCCAAAGTCACTTTAGTAGAATTAAGATTGCTGAACACTGCACACTGCACTTACCCTATAATCCTTACATATCACCTGTCACATCAGCACTTTTAAATCTGTACCCATTACTCTGGCCCGGCCCAGTTTTATTGTGTCTTGGTGTATTGTTTATTGCTTGTTGTTTAATATTGCTTTAATTGTTTTTAATTTGCTTTAGGTTTCTGTATCGTTATGTTGTGTTTTGAGGCCTTGGCCTTTGTAAGCCGTATCGAGTCCTTCAGGAGATGCTAGCGGGGTACAAATAAAGTAAATAACAACAACAACAACAACCAGCAACCGAACATAGTGGCCACATACTAACTAGAGGCAAGGCAGGGACTTGTGCAATACAACTGCAAGGACAAGGTTGATTTAAAAAGTGCAGAAGCCAGATGATAAGTTTGGGCTAGAAGGGCCAAGTCAATTAGTGCAGTACAACTGTAGGGGAAGGGACAATGGTAAAGTGCAAGAGCTAGATATTAAATTATGGCTAGAAAGGCCAGCATTATCTAGTGAACTGAATTAATTTTAAAAAACCATTGGAACATCCATGTTTTTAGATCTTTGCAGAAATAGTACAGGCTGGGTGCTAATCTAACCTCCCAGGGGAGAAAGTTCCAGAGTCAGGGGGCCACCATCTATAAGGTCCTTTCCCTCGTCCCCACCAACCACGCTTATGATGGAGATGGGAGCATTACTATCATATCCATCTTCTGAACTTCAGTGAGACACCAGGTAGATAGTAGGAGAGGAAAAGATACAGTAATAAATATTATAAGTCCAATTTTTTTTGTTTCCAATTCTGGGCATCACAGAGATAATGACAAGCTGGAAGGTGTCCAGAAGAGGGTGACTAAAATGATCAAAGCCCTATGAGGAGCATCTTAAAGAACTGAGTTTGTTTAGCCTGCAGAAGAGAAGATTGAGAGAAGACATGATAACCATGTATAAATATTTGAAAGGACGTCACAAGGAAGAGGGAGCAGGTTCCTTATGTCGTTAGATCATTATTTGCAGTGAAATAAATGTGCTGCAAGTAGTAGAGCATTCTTCCACATTTTTCTTTATCTAAATCACCTGCTCAAGATCCTTCTAAGCTGACAATACCTTCTCTGGGACAAAGGTTGAGCATCCCCTATGCTTATCATTGATCCTTTTTCAAAGCCATACTTGAAAATTAGGGTGTTATGCTGTTTGAAATGTGATAAGAGTCTGTAGCCAAACCATGCACATCCCTAGTGGAAGCTTTCACAGTAGTGAATCACTATGATGTTCAGAAGGCCAGAAGAATGCACATAAACTTATAGAATCTCTAACTTTTCCCATGTCATGTTGCTCTTTGAGAAGTATTGTTTTCCACAATCCTGTTGCTATTACAACAGTGAGCATGCTGCTTTAATTAATAATTTGTGAAGCCTCTCTGATCATCTGATAAATAAAACTATGTTTTCTTTCTCTCAAAACAATGGAAAATACTCCCCCCATGTTTATTTTTATCCTATTCTTTGTTACTTTAGGTTACAGAGTCAAATGAAAGCAAAGCTGAAACAATGGGAACTTTAAAGCGTTTGCAAAAATTAGTCCAAACTAAGAAGGCCAGTGTACATAGCTTAGACGACATCAAGCATGTTTTGGTACCCCTCAGTAAGTAAACCTTATTTTAATCTGTATTATGTGTGCAAATTATTTAATATTTCAGCATAGGTTCAGAGTAAATATATATGTATTGTAATTCTACAGCAAAAATAACACTGTTTTATATAGTACTTATACAAATATGCACCAGCTAATCTATAGTATCCTCCAAGTAAGCTTAAAGAACACATGAATGTTAAAATCCACAAACACAACATTCTGCTTTAACTGAATAATATATGTGAAATAGTTCAGACTAGACAAGGTCATTTTTTGGATTATACTTCCCACAGTCTCCCACATGTGGCCAATTTTTGCTAATTCTTGTTCAGACAAAGGATGATACAGTCATTTCCTTCCACTGTATAGAGAAGACCTACCTCCCTTGCCTCCAATGTCCTCAGCCACCAATTGTAAATACATAAAATCTCAAGGTAGTCACATATACATCAACCATAATTTTGCATACTTGTGTTTTGGGGAGGAAATACTTCATTATTTTAAACAATCTTTCAAAATCTTTTTAAAGGTCCAGCACCACAAGATGTTTTTCTCTCTGAAGATGAAGATGAAGCACCAACATCGTGTATGAAACTAACCAAATCTCAGGACAAAAAAGGTTCAAAAGAAAACACAAGACGAAAGGAAGAAACTGACAATAGAACAGACCTTATCTCTGCTTCCTTGGGCAGATCCTATACTACTAGGTTGAACAATATAGGCAATATTTCTATCCGTTCAGAAACTGAATATCAGCTGTGGAGTGATTGGAAGCCTTTTCCAGATAACCAACTATGCCCTTGCGATTTTTTGATCACAAAGATAGAAGAATGGGAAAAATGTCCTTGTTGCTCTCACGAGCCACGTCTTACTGGTTCTCTCACAGATGTGGATCTCCCAAGTTCATGGGTAAGCTACTTTTTTCCTGGCTAAACTGCTTAGATATTGACATTTCTTTAGATTCCATTTTCCCTCCCTCCCTCTTCTTTCTTTCTTTCTTTCTTTCTTTCTTTCTTTCTTTCATGACTAGCACTATCCAAATTCACTAGTCAGTCCACTAGAGAATTCTCAGTATTCTTGTTAGAAACAGGCAATTTTTTTTCAAGCGCTAGATGATTTCATCCATTCAGGCTTTACACATACACATACTAGACCAGAGGTCAGTCCACTACATCACCAGTGGAACCTCACTCTGTGAAGACTGTGTGTTGATCAGTTGTGCACTGACCTCCACACATTAAAAAAACCCACGCACAGGCGTCTTCCAAGAAAAAAAACAAACCAACCAAAGCCCCATGGCGATCAGCGAGTGGCGACGGGGGCAGGACTGTGAAATCTGGAAGCCCCTAGTCACAGACTGGCACATGGGCGGTGGGTACGGACTCAGTCGTTCTACCTCAAGGTCCGAGGCAGTTGAGTAGTTCGGCAGCTGTATCCGCGACTGAGCAGCCCTTTTGAGGACCCACTCTGCTCACCCCACATGGGGAGGGGGCTAGAAAAGGTGCCCTAAACATAGTCTGCCTCACTCATCCCTGACTGGACTGCCGCGTCCAGTGGGGTCACCACCCTGCGGCCAAAAAAGGAAAATGAACTTCGGTACGTGGAACGTACGGACTCTGATGGACAACAGTGGCAGTGAACGCCCCGAACGCAGAACTGCCATCATTGCAAGGGAGCTGGGACGCTTCAACATCGACATAGCAGCCCTTCAGGAGACCCGGAGAGCAGGAGAGGGACAGCTGAAGGAAGAAAAAGGAGGCTACACCTTCTTCTGGAAGGGACTGCCCGAAGAAGACCAAAGACTGCACGGAGTTGGCTTTGCTATCAGGAATGATCTGGTGAAACATCTGACCGAAGCGCCCACTGGCATCAACGAACGACTCTCAACCCTCCGAATCGATCTTGCCAAAAACCAACGGGCAACCATCATAAGTGCCTATGCACCAACACTAGATGCTGACGAAGACATCAAGGAGAAATTCTACTGTCAGCTGGACACCGTCCTATCGGGGATACCTAAGGAGGACAAAATCATCCTCCTGGGGGACTTCAATGCAAGAGTCGGGCGAGACTTCGACCTGTGGCCAGGCACCATAGGAAAAGATGGGGTTGGAAACAGCAACTCAAATGGCATCCTGCTTCTCACCAAATGTGCGGAGCACAACCTTGTCATCACCAACACGCTCTTCCGCCAGAAAAACAAGTTCAAGACATCATGGAAGCACTCCCGGTCAAAGCATTGGCACCTCTTAGACTATGTAATTACACGCGCCAGAGACCGCCGTGACGTGCTCCTCACAAGAGCCATGACAGGTGCTGACGACTGCTGGACTGACCACAGGCTAATTCGATCCTCGATGGCTATCAAGATCGCTCCCAAGCGCAGACTCCAAGGAAGGAAGGCAAGGCGCAAAATGAACACCCAAGCCCTTCAGGAACCCTCCAGGCGAGCCCATCTCCAAACAGCACTCAAGAACCATCTACCCACAGTACACCCCAAAAATGTCGAGGAACATTGGAACAAACTGAAGACCTCCATCATTCAAGCCTGCGAAGAAACTATTGGATACCAAGCCAAGAAACATCAAGACTGGTTTGATGAAAATGACATCAAGATCCAACAGCTAATTGACAAGAAAAGGAAAGCCTTCCAAGCATGGCAGAGAGACATCAACTGTGCTGCTAAGAAAAAGATCTATGCCAGTGCAAAAGCTGAGGTCCAAAGAAGGACAAGAGAACTCAAGAACATCTGGTGGACAAAGAAGGCTGAAGAAATCCAACACCTGGCAGATACCCATAATGCTCAGGGATTTTTCAAAGCCACAAAGGTCATCTACGGACCAAGAAACCATGGCATACAGCCTCTACGCTCATCAGATGGAACCAAACTCCTGAAGGACCAAAACTCAATTGCACTACGTTGGAAAGAACACTACCAAAGCCTCCTGAACCGCAGCTCCAATGTGGCCGAAGAGGTCCTCTCACAAATCCCACAACAACAAACCAGGGATGAGCTTGCAGCACTGCCTAGTTTGGAAGAAGTGAGCAATGCCATCAACCAACAAAAGAATAACAAAGCCAGTGGACCAGATGGGATCCCTGCTGAAATCTTTAAAGAGGGAGGACCTGAGCTGACACACCAACTCCACCAGCTCATAGAAAAAGTGTGGGTGACCGAGAAAATCCCAGCAGACTTCAAGGATGCCACCATCATCACCCTCTTCAAAAAAGGGGAAAGAACAGATTGCGGAAACTATCGAGGTATCTCCCTTCTAACCTCCGCTGGGAAAATCCTCGCAAGAATCCTTGCAAACCGCCTTCTGCCCCTCTCAGAAGACACCCTCCCAGAATCCCAGAATGGCTTCCGCCCCTCCAGAGGAACAGTGGACATGATCTTCACTGCACGACAGCTCCAAGAAAAATGCAGAGAACAAAACCAACCTCTGTACATGGCATTCATCGACCTTGCAAAGGCATTCGACACAGTGAATCGCAGCGCTCTCTGGACCATCCTCCACAAAATCGGGTGCCCAAACAAATTTGTGAACATCCTGCGGCTCCTCCATGATGACATGATGGCAACAGTCTTGGACAGCAGTGGCTCCCAAAGTGACCCATTTAAGGTGGAATCCGGTGTCAAACAGGGATGTGTTATTGCCCCAACTCTATTCTCCATCTTCATCGCTATGATACTTCACCTTGTTGACGGGAGGCTTCCCACCGGAGTGGAAATAATCTATCGGACAGATGGCAAGCTATTCAACCTCAGCAGACTGAAAGCCAAAACCAAGGTTACAACAACAGCTGTTATAGAACTCCAGTATGCTGATGACAATGTCGTCTTTGCGCATTCAGAAGAAGATCTACAAGCCACTCTAAACACCTTCGCAGAAGCATATGAGAAGCTCGGCCTGTCACTGAACATTGAGAAAACCAAGGTGCTGTTCCAGCAGTCACCAGCCCATCCCTCTCCAATGCCAGTAATACAGCTTAATGGTGTAACATTAGAAAATGTGGACCATTTCCGCTACCTTGGCAGCCACCTCTCCACCAAAGTCAACATCGACACTGAAATACAACACCGCCTGAGCTCTGCAAGTGCAGCATTTTCCAGAATGAAGCAGAGAGTGTTTGAGGACCGGGACATCCGTAGGGAGACCAAGGTGCTTGTCTATAAAGCTATTGTCCTCCCAACCCTGCTCTATGCCTGTGAGACGTGGACTGTCTACAGACGTCACATGCAGCTCCTGGAACGTTTCCATCAGCGCTGCCTCCGGAAAATCCTGCAAATCTCCTGGGAAGACAAGCGGACAAACGTCAGTGTGCTGGAAGAAGCAAAGACCACCAGCATTGAAGCGATGGTCCTCCAACATCAACTCCGCTGGGCCGGCCACGTTGTCCGGATGCCTGACCACCGTCTCCCAAAGCAGTTGCTCTACTCCGAACTTAAGAACGGAAAACGGAACGTTGGTGGACAGGAAAAGAGATTTAAAGATGGGCTCAAAGCCAACCTTAAAAACTCTGGCATAGACACTGAGAACTGGGAAGCCCTGGCCCTTGAGCGCTCCAGCTGGAGGACAGCTGTGACCAGCAGTGCTGCAGAATTTGAGGAGGCACGAGTGGAGGGTGAAAGAGAGAAACGTGCCAGGAGGAAAGCGCGTCAAGCCAACCCCGACCGGGACCGCCTTCCACCTGGAAACCAATGCCCTCGCTGCGGAAGAAGATGCAGAGCAAGAATAGGGCTCCACAGCCACATACGGACCCACAAGGAAACCCATGATGGAAGACCATCTTACTCGTCCAACGAGGGATCGCCTAAGTGAAGTGAGACCAGAGGTCCTCAAACTAAGGACCGGGGGCTGGATACGGCCCTCCAAGGTCATTTACCCGGCCCTCCCTCAGGGTCAACCTAAGTCTGAAATGACTTGAAAGCACACCACAACAACAATCCTATCTCAACAGCCAAAAGCAGGCCTACACTTCCCTTTGGAATACTAATAAGTTTATATTTGTTAAAATTGTTCTTCATTTTAATTATTGTATTGTTTTTAAGTGTTTTTTGCACTACAAATAAGATATGTGCAGTGTGCATAGAAATTCATTCATTTTTTTTTCAAATTATAATCCGGCCCTCCAACAGTTTGAGGGACTGTGACCGGGCCTTCTGTTTAAAAAGTTTGTGGACCCCTGTACTAGACCATAGGAATTGCCTTTGTCATTCTGCTGGCTACATCTCCTTCACCAAGTGGACAGAACAGGAACATAAGTTAGAGGCTCTACACCAGTGGTTCTCAACCTGTGGGTCCCCAGATGTTTTGGCCTTCAACTCCCATAAATCCTAACAGCTGGTAAACTCCCTTATTGCCTGACCATGTGTCCCAGTTTTTATTGTGGAAAGTTGGATTGACTGGCTGCTCTATGGTTGGGCTTCCAAATTAATACAACATGTGTTCTATTGTCCCTCCATCTCTTTTTTTTCTCACTCTGCTCTCTGTTTTCAATATGGCAGGGTAGAGTTGTAGAAGTGAATGATAAGGAAACTGTAACTAGGCCAGGTTTGTAGAGGATTTGAAACATGAGCATTTCATGTCCATGTTGAAACAGAAAACAGAAGATAGGATAGGATAAGATAGACAGAAGAAAAACTACAGGCCTCATTAAACGGTTGTGCATACTTATGATGACTCCAGCCTGAAAGCCCTATTTCTAGCAGTAGGCTACACAGAGTTTAGACTTGAGTGCATATGTTCTTCTAAGGCAGCATTTCTCAACCTGGGGATCGGGACCCCTGGGGGGGGGGGGTCATGAGGGGATGTCAAAGGAGTAATCAAAAACCATCAAAAACACAGTATTTTCTGTTGGTCATGGGGTTCTGTGTGGGAAGTTTGGCCCAATTCTATTGTTGGTGGGGTTTAGAATGCTCTTTGATTGTAGGTGAACTATAAATCCCAGCAACTACAACTCCCAAATGTCAAATCTATCCAGCCAATCCAAACAAGACGAATTGGCCAAAGGGAACTGACCACTCTGAATCCATGCACAAGTCTAATATCCATCATGGAGACATGTCACATAAATGTTAACCAACTCAGTGGATAGCTGGATTGGGTTACAAAACAGTACTTGGTGTTTTTGAAACCAGAAACAGATCTGGCAAAATGAGCCAGGCAATGTTTCCTTCATGTGTTTAAACCTTGTTTATGACTGTTTATGATCTAGTATGCCCACATCAATTTTCACTTGTTCTTAACTTATTATCCTTGATATGGCATTTTGCTTATGTATTGCTTAGCTTTCATGAGGATAAAATTCATTTGACTTCAATAACAAAATTTCTCATTTTTTCACTTAACAAGTCAAACCCCCTCTAAAAAGATCTTGCTACCCCCCCCCCCCCAACCCCCAGTGTTGTTTTAAGATCACCATAATTCAGAAATGACTTAAAGGCACATAACAGCAAATGGTGTTTCTACTTCTTATGCATTTTCTGCTACATTAAAACCACAAAGTATTTTAGCTGATTCATCAAATCTAGAAATAGCTAAAATATATTTCATATTGAAACTAGAATCAGAAGACTGCTATTTTTATACATTCTGTTTTATCACAAACATTTTTAAAACATATAAAACAGGCTCAGGAAGCCTTAAAACCTTTCATTTTATAATTAAGGGTACATTTCTTACCTCCCTTAAATGCATTTTCAAATAGTTTTGTTGCTCTTGGCATTGGAGTGTCCACAAAACATTTAGAAAAACATTGTTACATATATACAAGGAACTTGGCAACTGATACTTTAGAAATAATAATTAAAATAATTAAAATAACTAGCAAAAAAGCAGAAAAATACCCCTAAAGTTGTAATGTATATGCTTATTTAAAGCAGTATGAGAGAAAGCGGTGGTAAATTCCTAGCATTAAAACACCAATCAATATTAAAACTGTGACGGTTCACCAATGTGACACACACTGACATGAAGAAATAAATTCAATATACAATATTTACAAGTAGAAGGTGGCTGTGGTAGAAGAGAGATTCCTAATAGCAAAAATGTTTTAACGTTTATCAGAATAGACAATTGTTCATCTTGTTTTCAATCAGAGATATGCAGACAAGTGCTTTCACACTTGCAACATGAAAAACCATCTAATACATATTCGTGATCCGTAGAGTAGTTTTTCAAAAGAATGAAGCCTTTTAGTTCTAGACCTTCCACCTCACCTCCACAAGAAAGTGCATTGAGCATGTTGTCGATTCTATGAGAACAGAGGGCTTTGTTTATCTTCTCATTAAATATTGTTGTCTCAGCTTGTAGAAACATTTTTCACCATCTGATCTTTTCCTAAAAGCTTTTGAGAACAAATCTTGTATTTAAAGGTCCCCAAGTGCTGAGGTGACTGAGTGGCATTCTACACATGCAGTAAAACCTGAAATATCCGGGGGGGGGGGGGGTGGTGGTGGTTAGACATTTGGGAAAAATGCGGGTGGAATTGGGTTAACAGCTGAAAAGCACATGTTAAAAAGGTGTGCTTTAAACCCTATTCTGTCCAAAAAAAAATGTGCACTTTCTCATGACTGTATATCTCTGCGGTCATGGAAAACACGTGACTTCCTTCATATCCCCCTGTGTGGACTGCTCCAGTGCACATGCACATTTTAAAAGCAAAAAAACAACTAATTGGGCTGCCAAAATGGAGCCATGGACACAGCGGTGGCTAAAGAGAAATACAATTAGAACTCTCTGCAACCAATACTTACTTTCTTATAATTTTAAATAGAATTTTAATTAACACTTGAGTGAAGAGAGAGATAAGAAATCTGCTTGTATTTACATTGGGATCTCCACATGTACACATTTGTGGTCCGGTGCATCTTAGAGATAATTTAAAAAATTCCTGCGGGTATCCCACATCCACCCTCCATCTTGATCTGCTCCAAAGGAAGATGTGAGGATGGCGGGGGACTATTTCCTGGGACTGAGATGTTTGTGTGTGAACTTGCCTTAAGATCCTGGCATTATTTTGCCCCACTTTTAAAACCTGCAGTTTAACGCTTTCTAGAAGTGCGCTGGGATATGAGGTATGTGTGCACACTTGTGAACATTTTGTCCTTAGCATTTCAAATGTGAGGATGGGCAAAACTTTGACCTAACTCTAGTCAGAGAAAAATATATTGACACTGTGAACCACTGGTCTAATTTGATAGTGGGCTCTTTCATACAATGCAGTGCCTGAATCAAAAGTTTTAATTTAAGGTGAAGACAGCTGCATTGATCATATATGCTTGGTGATCTCTTTTGAAGCCATTTTATGGGTGATTGTATTTATTTATTTATTTATTTATTTACTGTATTTGTATACCACCTTTCTCAGCCAATTGGCAACTCAAGGCGGTTTCCAACAAATCAGTATACATAAACATAATAGATAAAAAAACATTAAACAGTATAAGACATCACAAAATGTCTTGATTAAGACATATTGCAGATAAATATCCATATCATATTTACTCAAGTCTAATACACCACTGAATCTAAAATGTACCTCAATTTTCTAAACCCTGAAAACAAAAAAAGTATTTGCTGGCAAATGTAATGCACATAGTGATGGGAAGGCATGGTGAAAAATGGAAAAATTTAGGGAAAATGGGGAAGAACTGAAAAATGGGGGGAACCCTATTTTCCACTCCTTTTTCTGTTTTTTCTTCTTCTAGGCCTTCTTATCTCTAAATGCACAGCAGCAAAAAGTGTACTCCTTGTAATTTGGTGAAAAAAGGTGCACATTAGGGGTGCCATTTTTCACAACGGGGTCTGGATAATCTGGCATTTTGGGGTGCTGATTTATCTGTAGAAGCATTTTTTCAGCTGCAATAAAACATGCGGCAGCTGATAATGGCTGCTTTTGATTTCTTTCGGCCACACATGAAGTACAGAGTGGCAGCCACGAATACACACAGGTTTTCCCTGTGAGCCCTGCTGCATGAGCCAATCAGAAGAAGACAGCCCAGCTGCTGCTCCTATCCTGTCACTGTGGAGAAATTTCAGGGGATACTCTTTGGGTTTGTTTTAAAGGACATTTTGTTTCTAGAATCTTTTAGAATTTCCTAAACATTAGTGGATGAGTGAAACATTCTGAATCTTGGGGAGCTTGCAGTGGTAAATGTGTCCTCCAAGAGTGCCCACTTTCATCTTGATAGCACTAAAATTATGGAAAAGGGACCCTGGGAAGTCACCCCTTTGCTACCAATGGCAGGATCACAACCGGAAGTTATGGCTGCTAGCCCCAAAAAATGGCATTTTGCCTCTCCCAATATTGGGGAGTTCCCAGAAAACAGAATGGGGGTCTTCCAAAAAATGGCACCAAAATTTAGAAGGATTTTTTTTCTGAATTGCACGCCCCATTGGCTGCCTGATTAGAATTCCTTCTTTGAAAAGTGTTTAAAAAATGAAGCTTCCAGAAAAGGAAAAGGAAACCTTGCAGTACAACTATGCTGTAGAATGACCTTGATTATGATTGCAGATAGCGTGGTTTTATAGTAACTGTAATGTTTTAAAAATGTATTAATGTATTTCAATTTTGATCTTAATTTAATTTAAATGTTTGTTTTAATTGTACAATGCTGTTAAGGCATTGAATTGTTGCCTATCTGTAAGCCACCTTGAGTCCCCCTCAGGGTCGAAAAAGGTGGAATATAAATATGGTAAAATAGAATGAATCTACTTTTACTCTTCCACTTTTGCTTTGGCTCAGCACTAAGGTTACCATATTAATGAATCTAATGTGTACCCTAATTTTAGAAAGGTATTTAGCCAAAAAAGATGAGCGTTAGATTCGAGTAAATATGGTATTGGGGGGGGGGGGGGTTGCTTGCTTCTTTGCTTACTTAACTGATTTATTGGTTGAATGATTACCCGCCCCCTTCTTCTAGGAGTTGAGATATAAAGCCACGTATAGAAACAACATGTCTTAATAAGATGAAATATGTAATCTTCCCTCACAATGAATGCTATTACTGACATATAGCAACGAGACCATTCTGAGTCATTTCAGCTGTGATGGTGTTTTCACCAGTCTAGGCCACCACTCAGTCTTAATTGCAGAATAGTGACTGTGCATGTGTAGCTTTGCATGTAGGATGTTTGCTGCAGCATGCAAAAATTCAGATTCTGTTAATGGTATGCTTATCCCAATAGGAGTTGGGAAGATGAACTAAAGGCAGAATTCTTTGGGAGCAGTGAGACTCATGAGAATGTACAGATACAATGGAAACTGTGCCCATACAAAGCTAAAATTAACTTTTTTTCAATAAGCTAAACAGAACACAGTGCTCTATGAAGTTTTCCTTTGTAAAACCAAATCATAAAAAGGAATTTGACAGTGTAGCATATAGTTCAATGAGCCCTGGTATATGTCCAACTGTGATCAGGTATTTGACGAGCCGGGACATTGCGTGCTTCATAGTCCCTATAGATTGTACATGAAAGAGAAAAAGTGTAGTTGCATAGCCGTAAGTAGGTCGTTGTGAGATGGGATACATTTGCCTCCCTGGTTGTAAATCTTTGATATAAAAACCTGCTTAAGCATTAACAATTATAGTATTTGTAAAACTACCACCACTAAATCTCTTTAGATTTATTACACGTTGGATTTTGCTTTCTTAATTTCACAGTTTTGAAAACTACTTAGTACAAAATCTTCTTTCAAGAAGTTGTGATTATGAAGTCAGCACCTGTTCGCTTGATTCTGGGGAACACTTGTGATTTTCAGCCAATATGTGCTCATTTCCAACAGTGCTCTGATGGAATAAACCAAGCCTGCACCTGCCAATTGCCACCTGCTGAGCAGCTTTAGCTCCCAGTTATCATCTCTTGAAAAGCTGATGTTGTATTTGGATGCTTGAAACCAATGTGTGATGCACATGGTTGCTGGCAAGCGGATGGTTGGCAGCATGACTGGAAGCCAGTATAAATGAAACCAGATCAGAGTCAGATCCTGGACAGCACCAGGAAATGTTCAGAATAATGTTATTAAGCACAAAGAATTGGTGGGTAATGAGACAATTTTTCAGGAACTTCCAGTTGAAATTGTATATTGTAATTCATTAACCATATCTCAAATCTCTATCTCATAAGCCTTTGATATTGCCAAAATACTGTTAGGCATATACTCATGTAAAAATGGTTTCAGAATTGGTTATGCATCCTGAGAATTTATGTCAGTGCAGTCCATTGTGGGTGCTAATTATTTCCTAGTACACACATCCCTCCCTGCACTTACCTTTGACTTGGTGGATGAAAGTTAATTGACTGTACTGAAACATGTAAACTCACCACCATGACACTTGCTTAACAATGGGTTGTGTATATCAGAATCCAGCAGAATTACACTGGTGTATATTAACTTGTGCCAAGGTGTCGAAGATCTTGTGAGAATATGGTAGTCTATATAATGCAACTATATTGTGCAACTGACTGTTGCTGTAAATTATAGGTCACTGTATTGTATATAATCTGGTATAATACAACTACACAACAGCCAGTGTGTTGTCTTCACATATTGGTCACATTTCTCTTGATTCATTTTTTGGTAGACAGACCACATATTGTCTGAAAGTCCTGGTGCCACACAGAAGGATGGCTTTATAATGACCTCCAGAATTGTGTGTGTACTAAGTTTTAGCATATATATTTTTCTGTGTGTCAGCTCCTGGACACTGGAACTTTCATCTGC
Organism: Anolis sagrei; assembly: GCF_037176765.1. Taxonomy (NCBI): domain Eukaryota; kingdom Metazoa; phylum Chordata; class Lepidosauria; order Squamata; family Anolidae; genus Anolis; species Anolis sagrei. The sequence continues at coordinate 61,236,597 of NC_090023.1, read as the reverse complement.
CAATCTTACCTGGTAATCAAGTGCCTCATCTTTTTTACTGAATGACATACTGAATGGTTTAGCTGTGCCGTTTAATGAACATAGACCAGAACATTATATATGCAATGCACATACAGCTTTGTATTGGTTGGAAGGCTCAAGAGAAAAATATGTTGCAACATTCTAGGATTCAGAAGCCCCTTGAACAAGCCAGTCCATGTATGCTTTAAGCAACCAATTTATATGTGTGTGTGTATATACACATACACATATGCAAAGTCACTTCAAATAAACACAAATTGGTGTTTTGGCTACTAAAATGACTTCTAATACAGGTGATATTTATGGAATCTGAAATCAGCATTCTTGCTCTGTCGTGGTGCTATTTCCACCTAACTGAATCCTACTTGCATGGGGTCTTGGTATAGAGCTTTTCCAGTGAATCCAACTTAGCAGCTAATCTACATAAGGATTCTGGCATAGATAAACTATGTACACAAAGAAAGGAAGAGAAGAAAAAGAAGGAAGAACATTGGAACTTTGTTGACTCAGGTTGAAATTCAGTGTTACCATGCAATGTCTAACATCCCACATCTCTTCAAAATATTTATCAAAAGCTAAAAAAAATTACTGGTGGCTTATTTTTAAGTCTTCACCACCTCACCTATGAATATTAGTGATCTATAGAAAATGAAAGCCATTTCAACTTGATTATATAGTCTAAAGATACACATGGATCTAACGTAATGGAGTGGTGCAGAGGAAAAAATCTCACATATAGGTCAATAAATCCCTTATCAAATATGGCATTCCCTATTCAGATTACTTGTATGAACAGGAAGGAATTCTGTAGCATTAATTATATGCTTGTTAAAGAATGAAAAAGCAACTGTGAGGGATGTTCATGTCATTTACAATCAGTCATTAAATCTGTTTTCACATACAATCATACACATAGACACACACACACACTCACATGCTCCCTATTCTCTGACCAATGCTGCACATTCAATTCTTCATATTAAAAACCATTTGAGAATTAAAAAGATAAAAATCTCAGACTACATTAGCTCTCCAGACATTAGCATTCATCCAAGACTCCTACTTAACTAAATTATGTGCTTGTAATGTTACTGATGTCAGTCTTTTCCTCTGTTTGGTATTTTCTATAACTAGTGCTAGGGTCAAACTTTCAAGGACAAAGAGATAATCAGGTCAGCCTTCAAGCCACTATAATTTTTCTGATGCATGAAGAGAGGAAATAGATATGGGTGGGCACTATATCTCCTGAAATGGTCTCTTTCTTCCTGTTTAACGATAAATATTCCAGTGAAAGGAAGCTCATATATTACCCTACATATGCATTCTCTTTTTATTAATCACACAGACGTTAACAGTGGGCAGAAAAGGGATTAATATTTGAATTATCAGGATGGTTTCATTTCTTCTTAAAGGTCTATGTTCTGCTTTTAGGGTAGCAGGAATGGGCTGTAACAAATTTATAACTGGATGAATTGGTGTTGTAATTACTGTAAAGCACAGAATGTGCCTCACCAGATTATGTGATAGATGTGTAACTGGGTAGATTGTGTTCTTGTATTTGTCCTCATATAATTTCATTGTTAGTTGGGTCAGATTTCTACATTGACATTTCAGTTACCATCATCAGCTGCATGAGGATGAAGTGATTTGCCCTTCCATGTATTTCATTGTTGACCTCATTTCAAGAATACAGGACATGTTATCATCACTGATTTAACACAAGTCAAACTACTCAAAAACCTACTCAAAACTTTGTTGAGTATAGGGTCCAATCCACAGGGAACATCTTTAGATAATGTCCCAAATATTTAGATAATATTTTGATTAACAAGCTGATTAAATGTAGAATAGATGAGAACACTGTCAAATGGATCCATAATTGGTTGAAGAATAATGCTCAAAGAGTTTTTGTCAATGGCTGCACTTCAAACTGAAAGGAGATGTCAACTCAAGTATCTCAGGGTTCTGTCCTAGGACTATTATCCTTCATCATTTCAATCAATAGCATATGGTGGGAATTTGCAGATTACACAAAACTGGGAGCAGTAGCTAACACACTGGAGGACAGAAACAGAATTCCAAAGAACCTAGTTAAACTAGAACACTAGAAAGAATTCAATACACTGATATTCATTAGAGAAAAAAAAAACAAATGTCTACATTTTTGCCAGAAAACCCAAATGCCCAGGAATAGGATAGAGAAAATATGTGGCTCAGCAGTACTACATTCGAAAATGATCTTGGGGTTATTGGTCATAAATTGAACATGAGTCAGCAGTGTGGTGCTGCAACAAAGAAGGTGATTACTATTCTTGCATTAATAGAAGCAAAGTTGCCAGAGTGAGAGAAGTAATATGTTCTGAGCTATTTATTTATCATATAAGGAGCGAACCAACGGTACAATTTGTGATGTATTTGAGAAAACACAAAGTTTAACACAAAACATTCTATTAAATGTCCTTTGACCAGTAGCTGGCCACTTGGAGTGCCTTTGGTATTCCTATTTAAAAAGTCCTTGATTGTGCATGTGGCAGGGCTCAGGCTGCATTGTAATATGTGATCTGTGGTTTTCTCTTCTACACACTCACATGTCGTGGACCCCACTTTGTGGCCCCATTTCTTAAGGTTGGCTCTGCATCTCATGGTGCCAGAGTGCAGACTGTTCAGTGCCTTCCAAGTTGCCCAGTCTTCTATGTGCCCAGGAGGGAGTCTCTCATTTGGTATCAGCTATGGATTGAGGTGCTGGGTTTTAGCTTGCCAATTTTGTACTCTCGCTTGCTGAGATGTTCCTGAGAGGATCTCTGTAGATCTTAGAAAACTATTTCTTGATTTAAGGCATTGGCATGCTGGCTGGTATCTGAAGAGGGGATGGGCCAGAGATGTCACTTCCTTGGTCCTTTCATTATTGGCTGCTACTTCCCAGCAGATGTCAGGTGGTGAAATACCAGCTAAACAGTATACTTTATCCAGTGGTGTAGGACGTAGACATCCTGTAGCAATGCGACGTGTCTCATTAAGAGCCACATCCACTGTTTTAGCATGGTGAGATGTGTTCCACACTGGGCATGTGTACACAACAGCAGAATAGCAAAGTGCAAGGGCAGATGTCTTCACTGTATCTGGTTGTGATCCCCAGGTTGTGCCAGTCAAGTTTCGTATTATATTGTTTCTAGCACACACCTTTTGCTTGGCAGTGCTTTTTGTAGGTCAGAGAACATTCCAGGATAACTCGCAGGTATTTGGGTGTGCAGCAATGCTACAGCGGGATTCCTTCCCAGGTAATCCTCAGAGCTTGAGATGCTTGTCTGTTCTTAAGATGAACAGCATATGTCTGTGTTTTAGATGGATTAGGAATCAGCTGGTTTTGCCTGTAATAGGCAGTAAGAGCACCTAAAGCTTTGGGGAACTTCTGTTCAACCATCTCAAAGCTATACAAATTTTGGAGCAGGTTCAAAGAAGAGCAACAAAAATGATAAGAAGCATGGAAATTTGAACATATGGACAAAAGTAGAAGGAGCTTAGTGTACTCAGCTTGGTGAAGAGAAGGTGAAACCAATTGTTTAGAGATGTAGTGAGGTGTCCTCTAGATATCTTTAAAAAAAGTCTGGACAGCTACTTGGTGGTAATGCTTTAGTTAAAGATCCTGCACTGAGCAAGGGGTGGGCCCTATGGCCTATTTAGCTGCTTCTGATTTTATGATTCTATGAAAGAAATGGAATTGTACTTGGGGCACTGGTCCCATTTTTTATATATACAGCAGGTTGCATTCTCACTGAATTGTAACCATAAATGCCTTCTTAAAAACTTATCCAAGCATCTGACAGAAAATAGTTGCAAGACCTTTATAAATGACTGATGTTGCCTCTACAACCTTTCTTTGTTGGGCAGCCAACCCATTTTACTCATAATCTCTGAACATAATATTGCTTCTTGAGATTTGCATAAATATATGTAGTGACTAGAATAATAAAATTAGAAAGGTAACTCATCTCAACAGTGATGTATAGGCATCAAACACCTTACTCTGGAATATTTATTGCTAACTCCAGAAAGGTAGAGGCCATTTCCAAAGATATAGTACTTATCTATTCTTCCTCCTTCATGCATCACAGGGGGTGGGGGTGAGGGGATAAAAAAAGATTGTACATAATAAGGAAAGTTGTTATATTTTTGTCATTTTTGCCCATTTTTTAAATTTCTCCTTTAGTTATAAAATATAATATCATGAGTTAAGCAATGTGCATAACTAATGTGCACTGGACAAACAGATTTGTCTGCTTGGTTCGGTTCTAGTGTTCCCTAAGGCAAAGCATGCTTCCCTCCAAACATATCCAACTTGGAAACAGACTTTCCTTGGAATTTCAGGGAACAAACAAAGCAAAACTTTGCCTTTTAGAATTCATACAGTAGGGTAGGGAGAAAGAGAAGGAGTCACTGAAAGGTCCATGTTCTAAATCTGGGGCAGATTTGACAAGGATCCTTCAACTGAATTTTGGGAGAAAGAGTGATCAGTTCATAAGCATACAAGTTATTTCCCCTTTTTCAGCTGCTGAATTGTTCTGTAATAACCAATGCATGTTTCAAATGTTCAAATTTCTAAGGTGGAGAGGTTTGCGTTATTTCAAATTACTTCCTCTTTATAATTTCATCAAATTCTTTTCTCATCAATATAAAAGTTTGATTGACCAGTATAGGCATAACTCTTTGGTAGGTTTAGATGGATGTAGCTACATTGCCGGTATGGCTACCCCTGAATGTGCTTCCTGGATTTGAAAAGACTTATTTAGCTGCAACAGGGAAATCTTAAAGAAGAGGAAGCTCAAGAGTAGAATTTAATTCTTTTGGTTTCTACTTTCTATAAATGTAAAACTTTTTCATTTAGACTATAATTGGCAAGTTTTACATTAAAGCTTTACCAGATGCAGCACTACACAGACTTTTCTAAAAATTCAAGCTTTTCTGCCTAAGAACCATGACTACACAGAAACTGGAAATAGCCTGGATCCCATGAGAAGTTACTTTACTGCAGCTAATAGAGTTTAAATTTTACTGTCCTTTGTCTCAGTTCATGACCAAGAAGTAGGGTGTTCTCATCTTGAATTGAGACCCCTTTAGAAAAATGAAACATGAACAAAACAATATCTGATATAAAATCTAGACTTGTGATCTCATCAGACGATCTTTGGGCTTAGGAAGAGGAACCTCACAAAGTCTCACAGAGGCCATCAATCGACATGGGGGCACTTCTAGTGGAACTCTGCGGAACTCTACTTCCTAGTCACATGGAAACATAGCCCAAAGACTGTTTTCAGGAGTTGGGTATTACCTTACTCCAAGCAGCAGAATGCAGGAAGAAGTATGGGAGAGACAGGGGAAAGTGCAGTAAACATATGTGTCTGATGAGGTCCTATATCAACCTCTCTGAAGAGGGTGTTCCACAAATCTGATGACAGCCCAAAAAAGGTTCTCTTCTTTGTTTGAGTAACTTGAGGAAGGTCCTTGAATAATGATAAATAAAATCCTGTTTTGGGTAAGGCTTTTAAATGTTCAAACCAACACTTGAGTTTGGCTCTGAAATGGGCTTGTAGCTAATTCATTTTTTAGGCATTGGAATGATACAATCTCAGCACTGTTTCTTTGAAAGCTACCTTGAAATAAATGTAAAGGAGAAAATTAAAGTAGTGCTTGATGAGTTATACCCAGAGCTTCCTTTCTTTTCTTTTTTTGGGCCAGTTTTTTCTCTTTTCTTTACGTCTTCCTTCCTCTGTATATTTCAGTGAGATTTAGCAGAGAGATAGTGAAGTCACATCCTTAGCAGAATAAGGAAGTTTTAGTTTGCTGATGTGAGCTCTGTGTATCATTTACTGTTACATGTTGGCTGAGAAAAACTGAAAAATTCTGTCTTGTAAGGCTAGTTCTAAAGTATTCTGAATTACAATATGCTGAAACGAAAACCCTCCAATGCTTCGGAGAAGGAAAAATCACAAAAACCAAAGGTAAGAAAAGTTAACATTTTAAAATTACTTTTAAGACGAATAAGCAGCAAAATCTTGTTGTTTAAAAGCAATCTAGGCTATTCAGCAACAAATTTATAGGATTAACTTTTTCAGCCCACTTGACTTAGTTTATTAGAACTGAGGACCACTTGATATGCTAATTGCTGAAACTCTCTATGGCAGTAATTTTTCACAAACAGCCTTTTGTATTAAAATGTAAAGCCCTGTGTAAACATTATTGCCCCCAATGCAGAGCTGTCCTCTACCCATATTCAGCAGGAAAAAATGTGTTCTTAAAACAGTTTTCAACATGCTATCCTAAGCAATTTCCAGGTGCAGTTTAAGGAAATTCCATCTCCTTAATCCCTATAATCATACCCTATAATTCACAGAGATATGTGTATTCTGATTGGCTTAACTCAATACCTATAGTAATAGAAGATATGGTTAAATATTTTCCACAAAAATTTGGGTTGCAAGAAAATGGCTGTGCAAAGAAATTAAATAACCTATGTTAGGATAGTTTGTGTAAATTAGCTATAATTTATCCAGGAGCATTGCAATTACAGCAGATCTAGCTTGTGTGTTTGTGTGTGTCTTCAAGTCATCTCTCAATTTATAGAGATCTCATGAATTTCATAGGGCTTTGTTAGGCAAGGGATCCTCTGAGGCAGGCATGTAGCCGGGGGGGGGGGGGGGTTGAGGGGCTTCACACCCCCCCCCCCCCGAAATTCTCATTGTGGTTCGTGAAAAGGCCTTACTGGTGCATTATTTAAACTGTTATATTTATTCATATCGTGATCTGATCACCATATTCAATATATCCCATATGCATGGGGGTATTGGGGTAACGATACAAAAGGTTTGCTAGGGTAGACCCTCTTTCACTCAGACTCAGCCCCCCCCCCCCGGAACAAACTCACCCCCCCCCCCCCCCGGAATCGAAATCCTGGCTACGGGCCTGCTTTGAGGTGGTCTTCTCATTTCTTTCCTCTGTAATATACCCTCCATCACCTGGCATTTGTTGATGGCCTCCTTTCCAAATACTAATTAAGACCGACTCTGTTTACTTCCCAAGATCAGTCAGGCCATTACCTGATTATTTGTCTATAAACTCAGTAATGTTTCTACATATTTTAAAAGAAACATTTGTAAGAATCTGGAAAGTAGGTTTCCCCCCGAGAAATAATACTGTGAGTTTTTTTTTTTGTTTTCTTAACATAACTAGATTATGGATATCTTAAATCTGAATTGGCAAGCAGTTTTTATTGGTATATCTTTGCTGGTAGATTCTGTTTCTCATATGGCTTTGTATCACTGGCTTTCAACCTTCATATATTATGATAAAAAGACTTGCATTGAATATTTATGTTTGTTTATTATGGTCGATGACCAGCACAAAAAAATAAACAAATGCCAGAATAGGGACAGACTTGCATTGTATGGTTTATGGAGTATTTCTAATCTCCATGAGAATTCCACTGTATAAAAATGCCCCATGTCCAAGCAGTACTTTGTCCAGAACCAGGTATAATGCTGTTCAACCACATAGAAGACACAAGTCAGAATAAATATAAAATAAATTCAGATAAAACAATATGTATACTTGGGATATTTCCTAACTCTGCTGAATTCTAACAACTTTCCTCCCTTTACTTGAATGGCACCATCTTACTGTTTCACTGTCTCATGATCCACCAAAAAGAGCATGGAGCCTTTTTATATTGCTTGGGACAAAAAATCGCCCATTGTGAACATTCACTAGATTTACTTCAAAGAAGTTTTATCCCAGTCTTTTTATGTGTCAGGAGCAAAATGGCGAAAGAAGGTGGTTCCTTTTATACAAATTACCAATGTACATGTTTTGTTTTCATTTATAAGGTAACCTAAGTTAGGTTAGGCCCAATGAATGTAGTCAAATATTTGTCTGTCATTTTGGGGATGGAAAAATCCTAAGATATTCTGGTGTATGCTAACTAGTACCAAGTTTCTCTCTTCATGGTTTTAATGGTCTCACACTATTTTTACATCAGTTTTGATGTTATTTGTATGCCTTCAAATTGTCTCCAAGTTATAGCAACACTGGGCCATTTTTTTCTGGGCAACATTTGTTCACAAGGGGCTTGTCATTGCCCATCTCTGAGACTGAGAGAGCATGATTTGCCCAAGAGAATTTCCATGGTTGAGTGGGATTTAAACTGAGGTCTCCAGAGTTGTAGTCCAACATCCAAACAACTATACCATGCTAACTCATATACATTCCATCCATATACATGTCAAATCCAAAAGAAAAATTAGGTGATTACATAAACCTATAATACCAATTAGGTTTTTGACATCAGGAATGGAAAAAAAAAACCCGAACTAAAACTAATCCTCTATTTGTCACATGCTGAATTTTGCAACTTGCTTCCTCAAAGCAACACAGTTGGCAAATTTACCATATGGTTGAGAAATGTTTAAAGAATACTTCTATAGTTGCAAAGGCACTGGTACAATTTCACAACTAAGCTCCTTGCATGTCTTCTTCACTAGCCAGACTCTTAAGAAAGCAACATTAAGAAAGCAACAATGAGTGTATTTAAGTTATTTCTATAATAATTGAATAGGAACTTACAGTTGTTTCAGTTCTGTAAGGTATAGATATAACTATTCTGTGTCTGTCTCTGTGTGTAAAGTTACATTTTTTAAAAAAAATTCAGAACAGTAGACTACACTATATGCATGAATATAACAGATAATTTATTCTCAGGGCACTCTAATCTACAGATTTCTCTTTTTTTCTCATTGTTGCATATAACACACACAAACATATACCTTTATAACAAGTGTTTTATTTTAAAGTTTGACATCCGACTTCTTTTCTGACTTGTCTAATCTCTAATGGCACTATATTGTGTATGGCTGAATACACAAGTAGTTTGAACCTTACCCTTCACTGTAGACTTAGGAAAAAGCAAAGTTTTACAGCATTGTCCAGTTTGTGTTCTTCTTCGTGCACAGCTTTTGCTCTCTTGATTTTAAAAGAGGCACCCATTAAATTTACTTTGAACTTAAATGGTTGACTTACATGGGAATTCAGCAACAAGTCATTGATGACATTATTCAATTCAATTATTTAGGCACGGGCAAGTTGGAAATGAGGGTAGTCTTCCTTGTACTCAAGTGGTATCTCAATGTGTTCTGAAATTGGGGCTCTTCAACTGTTCTAGGAAACTCGATTTTGAAGTCCTGAAGCCCAAGACTTTTCCTGGGAATCATTAAAGAAAGGGGGATTAAAATAATTGAAATTAGAAAGGGGGAGGAGGCAGGGGGGAGGATTTTTGCTGAGTGGTGAAGAACCTCTTCAACCTTCAAATTTATGCCCCTGTTTCTTCTCTAGACAGAGACTGAATGTAGAAAAATCATGGACTGTATTTTTCAGTTTTATTCTTTAAAGGTTTGATGCAGTTAAGTTCAATTTAATTAACTTGCATTTAAGTACCAATTGAAAATAAACCTAATGTATTTCTCCTCTTTAAATGCAACTGCAATTTCATTATTTTTAGTATATTAATTCTTAAGTAAATGCATTAACCCTTTCCCACCAACATTCCTATATCTGCATACACTACATATCTAGAGTGTTGGATATTATTTTAGCTGTCATTGAAGGATGTGGTTTCTAGTTTGAAGAAGTATAGTGTTTTTGGCCAGGGAAAGAGTGTATTGTATCATGAACATGTACTGTTGGACAAGGGCATAACATGAATTTTAAACTAGTAATGTGATCTGTTATAAATGTATAGAATTGAAATTCCTATGGAACAGACGGTTTCTTTTTAATTTTATGCAATAGGTCCTCTGTATTACAGCATACAATGTTCCTGTCATAACCAACACTCAATATTATTAGAATTTCAGGGGCACGTTTAGAAGGCCAGGATGTCCACTGTGAAGGAGGTATACAGTTAATGAATATTAAGTCTCAGTATAATTTTCTAACATTAGCCTTGCCAGCAGCCAAAGGATTTGACTGGGGGCAAGGAATTGAAGCCCCTGTGCAGAGACCAGTATTAACTGGTGTTTTACATCAGTCTCAGCAAGTCAGAGGTGCCTGGATAGAAGATTAAGCAGCTGGCCCCTCCCTCCTGCTTCAGTTCCTTATCCAGTGACCGGCCCACCCACCCTCGGCTGGATAGGATTTTTTCCCTCCCCTAAAGGGAGGGATTTTTTTTTGGCCTAACCCAAATTATGTCATTGGAAGAAGGAATTTGTTCGAGTGGCATTACTATTTAAGTTTCCAGTGGCAGGAAGTGGGAGGAAGAACATTGTTGGTGGTCATCTTGGCACCCTATATATGGGGTGGCCCCGACAAGTTTTGGAGCTTGGGGGCATTTGGGGATTTCCCCTTGAGGCTGGTGGAGTGTTCTCTCTATAAGAGTTCTGGAGCCTGGGAGGGAGTTCCCCTGGAAGGGCCTTCCAGTAATAACCATCTGGGCCAGCAAGCCATTACGTGGATTGCCGCTGGGGTCAGGTGTTCACCAAGACGAGGAAGAAGGGGTAGTCATTGTGTGACACCTGGCCTCCATCATAACCTATTTCTTTGTTGCTCCCTCCAGGTTAGTTTTTATTGTCTCAATTGCACTTTAACGAGGTCAGTAAATGACCCTTTGTTCCATATTTTGTTGTCCAGTCTCTTATTTCACAATGTTACTTCAATTTCAAAGGCATTTCAGAGGATCAGCTTTAAAATAAAAAAATGTTGGATTCATTAAGGAAGAAAGTGTCTTTAATTAACATGATACTCTTGAGTATCACAACAACTTGCTTTTGTACTTTATTTATTTTGCAGACACATTTTCCCTATTTGCATTTTTTTTAACAATAATTAGGGGTGATGAGCTGATGATGAACTGTGTTCTTCCAACTTCCAACTGGGTAAATGTATGCTTAGAGGCAAAGATGGCACATAGATCTGTAATGAAAGATCCTCAGCAGACGTTTTCAAGAAAGCAACTGTCAGGGCATTTGCAGCTTCTGCAAATCCACCCCAAACAGACAACATCTGGCTGTGATGATTTGTGTGGAAAATACCTGTGAGCTTTATCAGATGGAGATTTGCATGTATAATTCTCTGGAAACATGTCTTTGTATGTCAAATGAAAAAAAGAACTGTAGGTGTCATTACAGATAAGGTTTTCTTGTTTCCTGCAGGGCTAAATTAAACTAGGTCAGAGCTAACAATTGTGTCTTTGCCACATGTGTTTGTGTGATCTGTTTCTGCAGCCAACACTGCTACTGAGTTTCTTGCATTTCTACACAAATGCTAAGGTTGGAAACTGCTAAAACTAGCCAAATCCCAGTTGTTAGATATGACAACAGAACTTGGAATCTGCATAAATAAAATAAACTTAGTAAGTTGACTTACTAAGTTTATTTTATTTATGCAGATTCATTCTAGGACTAACAATTGGATTTGTGTCATTTGGTTGTTCCCATGTACAGGCAGTCCTCAGTTTATGAACAAGATGGGTTCTGTAAGTTTGTTCTTAAATTGAAATTGTATGTAAGTCAGAACAGGTACATTTTTAAGTGTAACTCCAGATATATAAAAGTCTTGGGAAGCACAGGGAAAGTTTAAAACCCTTGTGGTGTTTGTTTCCCTGTCAGTGACTCTGTTCAAAAGATTTCACTTCACTTTCTGTCCCTGTGATAATTACATTTTTTAAAAAAATAATTGGCTGGTTGTGGAAAGAAGGATTGGTGATAAAGCTTCAGTTGAGACACCTTTCCCCCATGATAACGCTTTCCGAAGTGAATTTTCTTTCCTCTCACTTCCTTTCATTCTTAACTATGAGTCATTTGTAAATTAGTTGTTTGTAACTCGGTGACTGCCTGTGTTTGGAAATGAACTTAATACCTTATATTCTCATTAATAATGTGTTAGTGCTTTTGACTATATCAACTTTCCCCATGAAATTATTTTCATTCACATTTCCCTTGCTCTTATTAATATAAAGTTTGTATTTATATACAGTATTTTAATATTCTGCCCCCTCCCTTCACTTCCAAAATCTTAAATGTAATTTAAGAGGTTGTGATATTTAATGTTTCTTATAATAAATTGTGAATATTTTAAAGAAAAACTTCACTCAAGTTAAAACATTAGAGAAAGTGAATATATCTTTAGAGTCAATTTTATTTCATGTTTCCTTGTAACTGTAAACATCAAATGTGTTATGATTCATCTGATCTATTTAAAGTTAGATTTTTAAAATGTAGGGGTATTTTGGATATTGTTTTTTCAGCTAAATATTAGTGGCGAGTGTTTATAAGAAAACTAACATTTAAAAAGTTGCAAGGCAGGAGGAAAAACAAAGGATGTGGTTAAAGCTCCTTTTTGTATAGTGATAAAAATCTGCCAGTAAACCATATCATATGATTCTAATCTACTAACCACATTTTTTTAAAAAAATAGACAACAAAGCATAAACACTCAAATACCCCTATCACATACACACACTATAATATGGATAAATAGCATCCGAAAGTATGGAGACTTTCCAGTTCCTTTTTGTTTTGATTTTTTCTTCATATTCATAATTTTGGATTCAAACTCTTTCTTGAAATATACCTGTTTTTCTTCATTCTTCCCTCTCCTGTGTTCTTCGCAGTCCCTTTCCAACTGTTAGTGTGTTAAATTCAGGCAAGTTTTCAGAAATTGACTTTCTCCAATTTCCATTAAGCCCTTTTGAATTATTATTCAGAATGTATTGTTAAGGTATCAACATGCAGTACAGGTTGACTATCCCTTATTTAAAATTAATTTTGGATTTCAGTTTTTTAATTTATTTATTGAATTTTAGAATACCTTTATGAAAAGTCCTTAATAATGGCAGACGTTCTGTAGAAAAACTTTGAAGTGGAAAGATGTCATGTAGATCTGCAGAATAATATTGTTTTGTGCAGGAGCAAAACCTGGGACTTTCAGAGACTTTGTTCTGATCTACAGATGATCTATATTGATTATTTTGCACTGTCAATTCCCCAATTTCCCAGCATAATATATGGTTGCTTGCAAACACTGCAACATCTTGAAACATTGACCAATGTAGTTCTGTTTTACTTATTCTCCATCTGCTCTAAATATTAGTGATCGATGGGAAATAAATATACAATCTGTAATTATGAATTAGTTCAAAATTTTAAAAGCTTGTTAGGTATGATAGGCTTTGAAGGATTATATGAATTTTAATTATTTTTGGTTGTTTGCTCTGTGAAAGAATCATAGTTGAGTGGGCTCTTGTGCCACAAATTATCCCCTAGTTAAAGATGTATTGTTCCTTATTGAGTATTTATTTGTTGGATGTGTATCCTGTTATTCTAAAAATGGACACAATATAGTCTCAATTATGTTTAATATCAGCTATCTGTTATATTAATCCTTTATCCAGATTTGCCTCCATTATAGAAATATAAGCGTCACATGTAGAACTCTAAATATTTAGGATTCAGCTATGGAAATGCGCATGCCTAATGCAAAGATATCAAAGCAAAAGGAAAGTTGTACAGTTTTTGCTGATCTTTGAGATATTTTCATGAAGGAGACTTCAGTTGTTTTACAATTCCATGAACATTAGAATAAAGATGCAAGGAACAGAAATCAATTAAACATACCATTTTAATGTCCTGAAAGTATATGAAATTAATTCTTTTTATTATCTTGTGCAATAATGGAGTTAAAATAATGCAACGAAACAGGATGCTGTGACTTCTTAATTTAAGCTGCAAATAGCCCTGTCATTTGAAATCTTATATTGTCTTTTTATGTAAGAATTCAGTAGTACAGTTCCAGGATCCACCGTAGATAGGGAAAAAACCCCAGATGATTATGTTCCATATTAGTAAATTGTGGCAATATGAATGTGTCATTTCAGCATGTCCCCGTGGATATCACAATTATTTATTAACATGGGTTGTAATGATCTGAGCGTGGATGATTATGATCTTTACCCTACTTTATCTCTCTAAAAGAGACTCAAACCAACTAACAATAAAAAGCAATACAATCAATAACTTAGAACCTAAAAACATTAGATGTAAACAGAAATATTAAAATTACACAGTATAGTATTATTATGGATCCGACCAAATGTATTAGGATGCTGTTTTGGTCACCCTTAACAATCCTTGGTAAGCACATGTTGTCTGAAATACATGTTTGGTATCTGATAAATGAATTGAATTTTCTCAACCACTATTCTAATTACACTTAGTGGCCTAGTTTCCCACAAAATTGACTCCATCATCCTTTATTGTGCCCTAGTGAACCACCTGTGATAAGAAAAATGTCATGGTCATAATATTGGGAAGGAGGGATACATCTAGTAAGTGCATATATAAAGATTTCTGTACTGGACATGAGAGAGATCTGACTTTTCAGATCAAAGAATTCCCCTTTGGACAAAAAAGTTAATTGGTATCAAGGAAACACAATCAAAAACGTTGGTTTCAGTTCAATCTCACCATGTTTAAGGTATATCCCTGAAGCTGGTTCATCCATATCCTTGAGAATAAGATTTTTCATTTAGTTGGTCAAGGAACAGCTGAGCCAAACACTAGAACAGATGGAACTATGCTTTCATGTTTAAAGGTGCTGAAAATTGCATAGCACTACCCAACTTTGTGTGGCCTAATTTTCTGATGGTACCATGGCTATGTCTCAATGATTTTGGATCTGGTATAACTCCTGTCTTGCCCTGGTTCTTCTCCGTCACCTTTTTGGCTCTTCTGTAAGCAGATCTTTGTAAGTGGTTCAACTGGCAGACATCTGTTAGCAGATTATCTATCAGAAGAGGTTTATATCTAATCCTAACTCCTTACATTTTGGCAATTTGTAAATTAAGACTGCACTATACTTCTTCACACAGCCAGGCATTTGTACAGATGTGCTACCTAAAATGGACATTGCTTGCAAGATTTTGCCACTGCATTTGCAGTAGACCACTGACACCTGAAAAGGGAAAGCCAGAGGCAAAATGAGGAAACCCTTCTATTTGTGCATCTCTAAATTTTGATATATATGCAAAACGTTGTACTTTGATATAAAATAATTTCCACTGTGAAAAAAGTACAGAATTTCCCCTATTCAAATTGGATGTTCTTATTTTAGCCTATATAATTTCAGCCTATATAATTCTGCTTCAATTCAGTTCAGGTGTGCCTGTAAAATGAATGCCCACCTGATGTTGTTTCCACTTAAGATATTCTTCAGTATTAAGTGTCTGGTTATGTTTTGATGTTATTTTTCTTTATTTCTGTAAGGATGCTTCAGTTTTGATCATTTGTCAGACAGTCACTTTGCTCTCTCCCTGCTTATTTCCAAACCTCAGTGCAAAAAGAACTACAAACAAATTGATCAACTATGTGTTTACTTTACATTTTAAAACTCCTGGTATTGATTTACAGTTGGGAGTATAAGTGAATTAGTGGCAGAGTGATGCAAACATATTTGGAATACATTCTCAAGGCATGAAGCTATGGTGGAATCCTCTACACAAAGTCATTCACTAGACATTTTTCTTCCTAAGCACTAGCCTGGGGTAGGTGACCTGAAGTATCAGCATTTATATTCGTTAGGCTCACAAAATTTCTCCTCCAAAGTTCCTGAGAAACAATCTCTTCCTTTTTACTCATTTAGGATTATGTATGGCAAGTTTGTGCTGCATAAAACTATTGCTGACACACACACAACCCTTTAAGGTGTAAGTTCCCAAACTCTAGTGTGGGTTTGAGGCTGTATGGGGATGAGGTTGTTTATAAGCCCTGCTGTATTCACTGCAGCACCCAACCCCAGGTGATATAAAGCATGCAAAACAGAACTTTCTGTCAGTTTTATTATTTCTAAAAAGGTTCCCCTTGAAGGAGAAGAGTGACCTTGTTCTGCTGAGCTGACATGTGCCATTGAATTAATGGCTGAGCTTTGCTTTAGGGAAGCTTGCAGAAACATTACAACCCTCATGGCTGAGTTTGCTGTGCACATTAATCAGGTAAACCAAAATGATGCATCAAACACTCATTTAAAAGTAGTAAAATCCCTCCTTCCTCTCTACACACTTTTTAAAAAATCTTCCTAAGAATTAGTGTACTGTTGGTCATTGCTTATGGTCAAGGGCGTTGCTCCATGGAGACAGTAAAACATAACAATGGTGTTGAATCGTTTGTTTATCTCCATCCACTAAACAGGATTAAGAAGAAAGTTAGATATAATGGATTAGGTTAAGACCTTTATTTAATACAAACTTTATCTCCTAGAACATATTTGCTCTAATTCTCATGACCATAAAAATTGTTTGGCATTGTGATTCATAACAGTGTGTTATCATTGATAACAAGGAAGTAAAGCACTTGATCACGCTGTTGAAGAAGTCAAGGATGTAGTTTTCACCATTAATTTAATGGAAACTCTGATCAATGGATTCAGACTAGACAACAAGTTTTTCTCACGTTGATTTTTGCCATGATCTTTTAATGAAGCCAGCGTAGAATTTAATGGAACATAATGGCCTGATACACCTTTTCCTTCTGGGTCATTTGGCAGCTATCATTACCTAAAGGCAGCATTTCTCAGAAAGTCTCAAAACTAAGTTGGTGGTAGAGTTCATATTCATGTATCTGCATAGAATCCATGCAGATACATGAATATGAAGATCCAACTCTGGATCTCAATAACCCTTAATCATGAAATAGCTTATAATAGATATTCCCCCCCCCCCCAAAAAAAAAAAAGAAAAGAAAAAGAAAAGAACTGGCATCTTTCAGAGGTTTAGAACTGCTATCTACAGCTCTTTCATATGGTGGGGGGGGGGGGGCGTGAACTGGTAAAATCTATAACATGTTGGCACTGAAGTAGGCTTAGTTTTGCAAGCTTTCATGACTTCTTAAATGGATGGCTAAGCCAGGGTCTATGTACAAAGGGTATGAAGACAATAAAACAAATTGTCTCAAAAAGATAGCACCACTTTGTATATTTATTAGGAATATTCCAAATTTATTCTCCGTTAGTTATTTTTTTAAAAAAATACACTGATGTCTAGAACAGGATTTAAGGGCTAATTAAAACCAAGTATTTTTGTTTTGTGCCTCCATGTCATTTCTGAAAAATGACCTTGAGACAAGCCTGCCATGTGATTTTCTTGGCAAGATTTGTTCAAAGGAAGTTTATCAGCTTCTCAGTTTGTCCAAGGTTAGCCAGTGGGTTTCCATGGCTGAGCAGGAATTCAAACCCTCTTCTCCAGAGCTATAGTCCAACACTAAACCACTATACCACGAGGGCTGACATAAATATATTTTTAAAAAATAATTGCAGTCACACTAAGAGGTACAGTATGCAGCAATATTATCCAGCCTTTGTTGTTGTTTGTTGTTTATTCATTCAGTTGCTTCTGACTCTTCGTGACCTCATGAACCAGTCCACATCAGAACTCCCTGTTGGCCATCACCACTCCCAGCTCCTTCAAGGTCAAGCCAGTCACTTCAGGATAACATCCACCCATCTTGCCCTTGGTCGGCCCCTCTTGCTTTTTCCTTCTATTTCCTCCAGCTTCATTATCTCCAAGTTTTCTATTTTCTCCTATCTTAAAATTACTAATTAAAATGACTAATCGGAAGGGTTGGAAAACTCTCTGGAGCAGGTTTTGATGCCAGGATGGGTCAAACATGGAAGCTTTCCACAAGCATTTGTTTTAGACTCATGACTGTTTGGCAATTAATAATAATTGCATTTTGAAAACAAATGTTGAAGTTTATGTCATCCCTTTCCCATTCTTTCTGGGAGGAAATATTTGTCTTGTATATTTAATCCCTTAAGTAGAATGTAAACAATAATCCCAAATTGAATTGGTGCTGTGCCAGTTCCAACTGTATGTGCTCACAATGCCTTCCGACAATGGGCTAGGCTGGGGAGATTATATCTCAGTGGTGTTGTGAATCAAGCCTTTCAAAGAGCTACCCAAGGTCTTAAATCTATTCTGGGGTGCAAAATTCAGCACCTTGGTTAGCTCCTTTACAGTCCAGAATAAAGCCCAAAATAGGTTCACCACACCACTGACATAGAAACCACTGCTTAGTCCTTTTACTCAAAGTAAATGCCACTGGATTCAGACCCTGGGGAATGAGCATATGATTACGCCCTCCGTATCATTTGACCTCCCTCCCCCACAACCTAGACACATTCAATAAAATAGAAAGAGTCTGCTTTATTGGATGAAATGTTTCTTGCAGTGAATGTCTGGTGTACTGGAGCCAGACAGTTTTGCAAGGCAACGAAGGCATGTGTAAGGTGTGCACAATGAATCAAGATGTGAACAATTAACTAACATATTGAAACAGTTAACATGCTAGCTTAGTTCTAAAGGAGCCCTTATGATGATGAAACAGGTTATGAACATTTGGGGGTAAGATTGCACTTGGCAGAAATAAAAGCCATTCCTCCTCCTCCCCCCCTCCTCCCTTCAAAAGGCCAACACAATCTCCTACCTGCTTTACCTTTGATTTGATAGTATACAAAACTTTACACTGAAGAGAGCTGAGAGCCATTTTTCTTTTGCAATGAATATTTGTCAGAGGTACAATCTAAATAAGCATAGGTCTCATATAGGTCCCATTCATTTCAGTTAAGCTTTTTTTTAATATGTGTTTTTATTGACGACACAGGTAGAATAATATCACAATCCATCACCATTTCCAAATACATATCAGATATTGTGTTCATAGTTTTCTTATCCTTACCTATTCCACCTTTATCTCCCACTTGTGTCTATCAATTTTACACCCCTCTTCCCCTCCCCCCACTCCCAGTACTTGTCTTCATTCAAATATTATTTTAATTGAACAATCGTGGAAAGAGAATGGTTCAGCTCTTTATATCTTTCTTTTCCTTTGACTTTATCTATCAACCCAGGTCTTCTTGATTCAGCATGATATATATTCTGTGGTCTTTCCACCCCAAGGCCACTGTTGCTTGTTCTCCCAAGCTTTGATGTTTTCATTTTTGTCTAATTTTTGTGTGAAAAATTCTTTTTTATTCAAAACCAATTTATGCCCTATTAATTCTTCCATTTCCTTCTTAACTTTATTATAAAAATCTTGTACTCTGTCACATTCCCACCACATATGTATATAGGAGCCAATTTTTCCACATCTATGCCAACATAATTTTGTGGTTGTTTTAGTTATGTGCACTAGTTTAATTGGGGTTCTGTACCATTTAGTCAGTATTTTCCTTTGTGTTTCTCTAGTCATTATATACTTGATATTTTCGATTGAATTGATCCAGTGTTCAGTGTCTGAATCATTGTTATCTAGATCCTATTTACATATCTCTACCAATGTTTGTTTCAAATTATATTGAATTCCAACTAATTTCTTGTATATGAACCCCATCAGACCTTTCTCCTTTTCTAATTTCCACTTTAAAATTTGATCAAAATCTGTTTCTAGGCCTTCCTTTTTCCTCCACTTCATGATTCTTTGTTTCAATCTGTTCCAAAGAAGCCAGTTACACTGACCACATTTATCCTTTATTGTCTCTCAATCCTTAATTGTCCCATCTGGGTTTAGGAGATTTTTATCAATTTCATTCAATTTTCTTTTCAAATTTATTATCACTTTGCCAAATATCTGTTCCTTTTTATTGTCTAGAAACCTCAATCTATTTGCTAGTCTCAACTAAAACAGAAAATACAGAATCAGTGCAAAACTGGTAAATCCAAAGTAAAGTAAATTCCAAAAAAAAAAATCAATAAAAGGCATTGGTTGGGACTAGGATTGAAATCTATTATATATCTTTTGTAGAAGACAGTGCTCTGCTTGAAGGACTGTTAAAGGACCTGCCTCTATTTAAGAGCATCCTCATGCAATGCTTTACGAAATGGTGCTTTTCAAAGAAGATACATCAAATGGGCTTAAAGTAGAGTAGAATCTTGATTTACAAACGTCCAAGTTTCAAGCTTTTTGAGTTTCAAGCCATTGCTTGCCCTATTTTTGGATTCAACATGAGAGTGAGATGTAAATTATGAGCCCCTTCCAAGATGGTGGCCATTCCAGGAGACTGAGGAGGAGAGAGAAGTGTCAACAGCTCCATCCTCCCACCAAGGAGCTCTCCCATCACTTGTGTCAGGAGCAGGCAATGCAAGGCGAGCGAGAGAGCTTGAGGGGAGCCTCCATAGTGGCAAGAAGAGTATGAGACAGCCTCAAAGACAGGTCAAGCTCACAGGGAGAGAGGGAAGAGGCAGCAAGGGAGGGAGAAAGGAAAGGAGAGAGAGAGGGAGGGGCCTTACAATCCTCTTCCAAGATGGTGGCCATGCCAGGAGACTGAGGCAGAGAGAGAACAGCCAGAGTGTCAACAGCTTCATCCTCCCACCAAGGGACTCCACCATCGCTTGTGCCAGGAGCAGGTGATGCAAGGCCAACGAATGAGCTTTAGGTGAGAAGAGAAAGCCTCAAAGGCAGACTAAGCCCACAGGTAGAGAAGGAACAGGGAGGGATGGAGAGAGAAAGGAAGGGAGGGAGGGAGGGAGGGAGGGAGGGAGGGAGGGAGGAAGGGGCCATGGCACAGGTGACTGGAGGCCTTTCTCTCCGTCTCTGCCTCTGAAGGATGGACAGTGGCAGGGAAGCCAAAAGGTAGCCAAGGGAGCCACTCAGGGAGGGAGGAAGGAAGGAAGGAAGGAAGGACTGGCTGAAGCCCCTGAACCACGCAGGGCCTTGGAAAATGGGTTTAATTGTTCTGTGACCAAGCTCTGGAATAGATTAAAAGCATTTCAATTCATGAAGAAATTTGTCTTGACATACAAGCAAATTGAGTTATGAGTTTGGTCATAGAAGAAATTAAACGCGTATGTCAAGGTATAACTATACAGTATTTGTTTCTAAATGTTTATCTATACATACAGCATTATGGAAATAGAAGGGAGAACTGAAACAAATTCTGGAACAGCTTTTTGATACTAGTCTATAATCAAAATGCTGCTTCTATACAAATTGCCTAGTACAATACATTGAGCACAAAGTAACTCCCTCCAGCTCCTCTCCTGCCCCAACAAATCATCCAATCAGAAAGACCTAGGGATTAAAGGGAATGTTTTGGCCCTCTAAGGTCTTGCTGCTTCCTAATGGGCACAAGCAAGCCTTCCCCCTCTGCAGCACATTTTGTGTTTGGGGAGGTTAATTTGCTTAATGTAGCCATTCTGCCAAAAGGAATCACTTAGTTTTATGGGATTCTGAATAGCAGTGTCAAAATCAATGGCCCATTCTCTTCCAAGAGACTTGCATTTGCTCTAAAAGCTTTCCTAAAACTGGAAATAAGGCTTGTGCATTAGACCAATGGCTTCCCCAAGCAGAAACATGCTGCAACTAATGTGGTGGGTAATATGCATGCAAGAAAGAGTGACCCCCCCCCCCCACATCTGTTTTCCTATCCTGTTGTCTGGGGTTGAATGCACTTTAAAAGGTGGCAGCTGTATTGATTATTTAACAGGGGGAGGGGAACGTTAGGATGGAGAATTGCTGAAGTAGCCCTGCTTAATGCTTTCCTCTGAAACAAAACCCATTATCTGGAATAGTGGAAACTATCCTGCAATCCTTATTAATGTTTAATAAGGATGGAGGTACATGAGGGTACATGACAAAATAGCCAAGGTCTCTGTTTAGATAGGATATAAGATTGTTGTGAGGCTCTGAAGGAATAACTGATTTCCCTGAGCTCTGACTGTTTATGAGAACAGCAACGATAAGCATTATTTCCCCTCTGCTCCTCAGTGCCTCACTATTACACTAGCCCTTCAATAATAGCAATTCATCGTGGGCATTGTGAGCGCTACAGAAAAGCACTGGATGTTCAATTTGTATCATGGCACGAACCTGTTCCCCATTTAACCAAAACTGTTGAGCAACTGCGGTATTTCTCTGTCCTCCCCAGTCTTCCATCTTCCCACAGTGCTGCCTGTGGGGCACGTTCAGCAGGAATGAAAAGTCAGCAAAAGGTGTTAATCCTGCTTGATAGACCCATAATTCTCAGGGCTGTGTGTTTTATCACTTGTCAGGATATTGTTCACAGAGTTAATATAAGAAAATCTTTAAATAAAATGTTAACTGTATAGGCCAAAGGGTTTAATCTGTAGCTATTAGCTTATATATCAAAAGCAGACTCGATGTTAAAAACGTGTAAGTACTAGTGTGCTGTACTTCAATTTTTTTACATTTGTGAGGTAACATTGGGACCATGGCATACAGAAAGGGCTTCCTATGGATCTTTTACCAATATAAGCTTTCTTTACAGACCAATTGTAGTTTGGGAAAATTGATTTTAGTTTAAGTGTAGGGAGGAACAGATTAAACTATTTCTATTGATATGGTATTAGTAATATATCTGTGGCCTCATTTCAGTAATACTGGTGGCTTACTGAATTGAAAAAAAATATCAAGTCCATAAGCGCATTGTCTTTTGTATAGTTTAGTGAACCAATGAAAAAAAGAGATAATGAAAAATAAAGAACAAGTATGGATACCAACTGTTCATGACTCAAGTAGATCAACTGAAATCCATAGGAAAAGTTTGATTGAATTATCATATGCATAGATAGAATTGCTTGTTTATAAGTTTAATGTAAAACTATAAATTCATAAGACAACATGGTATGGTCTTTATTACTATGTCCCACGAATTTTCCCAGCATTTTTAGAACACCTAGGACATGCAAATTCTAGGCATACAGATTAAAAAGTATAGCGCTCCCTCTCCCCCCCTCCCTCTCCCCTCTCTCTCTTTTTAAGATGAATGACTAACATATTGGATAATACCCAACCAAACAAACAGACAAACTGGGACCTAGTAAAAGATTATTTTCAGCAATTAAAATTAAAATTAAGAATATAGTAGAGGAGAAGTAAACATTAGAAGAAAGGCTTTTTCAAGATACCTGAGTATCAGTCTCAGGATGGTAAAGGAATATAAAAATGCTAAAAATATGAAGACTAAACTGAATACCAAGGAGTAGATGGAAATCACAGAACATTTTTTATTATTATTCTTATGTATTTTCATTTGTATACTTTTTTCTATTCTTTTTTCTATTTTTCTTACTTCTCTCTTTTCTCACTCATTTATTTTAAATATATTGTTCTCCCACTTTCTATGTAATCTTATATTATCAATACAAAATTTATTATTTTTAAAAAAGATGAATGTCCATTCAAATGCCTTGTTAGTCCATAAGTTCGTTTATAGAGAGGTGGGCTGAAAAGCTAAGTATCATAGTAATTAGATTACAAATTTGTAAAAAAGGAAAATCTTGGCTTCAATCTTATTTCAGCCATAAACCGATTGGGTGGCCTTGGACAATTCCCTTAATTTAAATAAATAAACTAACAAACAAAGTTGTATTTTACAAACAGGAATTATACTTCCCAAACCTTTTTGAATATTATGCTGATGATAAATAACAGTGCTAATTCTGTGGAAGTTTGAAGTCACTCTCACTGAATTACTTTGGATTTACTCACTAGTAAGATAAGGATTTACTTCTAGCCTTTTCTGTGCCTTAGAGATTAATATGGGCTATAAAATGAAATAAACACACAAAACCAAAGTGTAGCTATCAAGATTTTTCTGCAAGTGATTGTCTGCTAGTCATCAAAATATTAATGTTATGCTGTCCGCAAACTGTTTTATTGCTGTTGCAATGATCATTTTACATTTTAAGGGCGTGCCAGAGAAATAGAACCTAACATAGATAGTAAATTTGTGATTTATGGTTAGGATCATAATAAGATGAAACAGCTTCCAGAGTAAAAATTTTCAAAGGAAGCTGTTTTGTGAAGTGCAGAGTTAATGTAAATTGAATGATTATTCTTAGAATTATCATTGTTGAACTTGAATGCACACAACGGTTGGGAATATCTGATTTTGAATGTTAAGACTGATTTTCAACTGTGCATAATACATTGTGAGGACCAACCAATAAGACAATCTAACCCTTGAGATTCCAGGATTACAGGATTCATTGATACAAAACGTTTATCATGCATAGCATTTGGTTTTGCCCACCCACTACCTCTACCAGGACATAATCTTTGTCCCTTCCATAGCTTCGCACATTCACATGAAGAGATCCTCCCTTACACACACAACACAACACAAAACTATATATAAAAACAGTCCTACCATAAAAAATTGAGGGGGGGGGCTTCTTGATTGGGATAGATCTGATTGGGATAGATCTTAGACGTAACAAATTGGTGGCAGAGGAAAGATAGTCACTATTGATCTCTTTGTCTGATTTATCCCCATTCCAACAATGAGTATGTTTGAAAGAAGAAACTGTATTGCAGTGTATTGTCAAAGGCTTTCATGACCGGAATCACCAGGTTGTTTTAAGTCTTTTGGGCTGTATGGCCATGTTCCAGAATGATTATCGCCTGATGTTTTGCCTGCATCTGTGGCAGGCATTGTCAGAGGTTGTGAGGCATTGCATTGTTTTTAGCACTATCTGTCATTTTGAGCTTTTAAGAGAGGAAAAGCAGCAAATAAATAAATAAATAAATAAATAAATAAGAAGCATTTCCTAGCTCCTCCAGTGAGACTCTATGCTAACTTCTGCGGAGGCTGTTCATTTCAATAGGATTTGTTATTATCCACATTTTCCCATTTACATGGTAAGTTCAGGAATTATGGGGATATGGGTTTTGTATTATATTTCATTCAATTGAAGCAACTAATAAGAGGTGCTTATATTTTATGAGTAAACATTGCTTTTCTTTTTGTAGCGTGCAAGTAGCTTTGGAAAGTTTGACCATCACAGACATCACTCAACATCGAAACCAGATGATTCATCTGAGGTTTGTATATTGCACAATCTAGTTCTTTTAGGCTGTATCTTTGTAACTTTTGTAAAGGCCCAAAGCACGCTGCAAAACATAATGAAGTTTTCTACAACTGATTGAACAGCTGTTGAGTTGAGCACAACTCTTAATTTTTTTATTCATTTTGAATATTCATACCTTCCAAAAGTAAAAGAACAGCATTGTTCCCTCAGTTTATTTTGTTCAAACTACTTGCTATTCCTAGGGAGATGTAACTGTCATAGTAACCTTTCACCTAGTGCCTATGTCAATAATGGCACATCAATGCATCATGCTTTTAGAAGTTTGCATTGGCATGACAAAATGGAAACTGGTGATTCCTGTTGAACAGGGATCCACAAATCTTGTCCTGACAGCCAGCCAGAAAGAGATGATGGAATCTTCTGGTGCTCGTTGAACCACAGAAGGGGAAGGTATCCTTACTTTCTGCACAGCTTGAGAGGGAAACAAGATCTTATCCTCATTACGTTAATGATTAGACACTGACAAAGCAGTAAGACCCATCACACAAGGTTGGTGCTGGGAACACTGTGCAATTGGTAATGCTTGATGGGACTTGCCTGTCCATAACAAGGAATAGATTAATCACATGGAGGAGACAGAGCAGCGGTTTGGTGCTTCAATGCTCCTTTGTGCAAGGTGGTGATGAATAAGTAACTGTATTTGTTGAGCTTTCCCATAATTCATTTGCCACAGACAATCTACAGTATGAGAGGGATAACAGCAGCTGGCCATCTGAACCACTTCTATGAGTGAACTGTTCCACATAGACTCTTAATCTGCTAATTCATTATGAAATGTTTTTGACATGCTTTTCATTTCAAATAGCCATGTGAAGTGGATACTGTAAGTGATGGTGGAGAACCAGGACACAACAAAACACCACATAATGGAGGAAGCCTTGGGAAGAAAATGCGGGCCATTTCCATGACCATGAAGAAAAAGATGGGGAAAAAATATATCAAGGCACTTTCGGAAGATATGGTAAGTGCAGCACTCAGATTTGTGATTGCCTAAGGTTTTGAATGGTTTTAATTCCAGCATATGAACTCTGTTTTGCAAAGCATTATGTTACTTCATACTCTGCTGTATAACACAAAGCCAAATGGTGTCAGTCACTGTATCAGCAAAACATCACCAACATTGCAAACAGTGGCATTGCGAACAAAAGGTTGAACCATGTTTCCCAAGCATTTTTAACATTAATACAATGTAGAAGGCTACCTACAGTAAATCCTCAATCTCTTCAAACCTGGTGTGTGCTCAAAGAAAATTGCATATTATATGATAGTACTTATCTCAATACTAGAATCTGTTTTAAGTCTTGTTCTTTATGTAATGCCTGATGGAGAAGTGGGGATCAGCTGTTTCTTTGGTTTCTTTTGAGTTATGCTTGTGCTGCCTCTGTAAACAACTAGGTAAGATTCATAGCAGTTACTTTAGTCCTCTTTGCAGATTCAATAATTTTATTTGTTATTATTAGACTCACTCTAAAGAGCTGGCTGCTGCATGCCTCATTGGGCTATCTGATGCTGAGCACTGCATTCTGGGAAATGTAGTTTATGGCAGGGCCTTTTAAATTGTTGGCCATAACTTCATTTGACTTATGAGGAGTAACGATAATTTCCCACACCCCTAATGTATGTATGTGTGCGTGTATATAAGCTTTGGATAGCATTGGGAAGTGGAATATGTTTTGCTGTCTGTGCCCCTGTTCAAAACAAAAATCACTTCACTTTCTGTCCCTGTGATAATTGGATTTTGAAAAATGTGACTTGTTGAGAAAACAAGGATTGGTGATAAAGCTTCAGTGGATTAACCTTTTCCCCATAATACCTCTTTCAGGAATGATTTTTCCTTCCTAGGGGTAGATTTCTCTCACTTCCTGTTACCTCACTCCTGTTCTTAACTTGTGAGTCAGATGTTGTAACTCAGGGACTCCCTGTATTTTTAAACATTCTTTCCACCCCTGTGCAATAGCTGATTGTGATTAAATGGAGCAGAATTACACATTATATATGTGCCTTGAATTGCCTTCGGGCTGAGAAAGACAGGATAAAAATGCTGTAAATAGATAATAAATAAATAAACAAACAGGAATCAATGGTGGAGATGGGAACAAGAGGAGATGTGGATTTTTCCTTGCTTGATGCTTTTTCGGTTCTCAAAACCACCACTTTAATTCCTTTTTGTATTATAAGAGTAAACATATCTATGGATCTCTGCAGGAGGATGGAGTCAGCTCAGAGGGCAGATTACAGTAGTAGAGAAGTGGTCACCTTGATTCTAGCTTTTCTCACACTCCCCACACTTCTTACATGTGCATCTATGGGGCTGTTTATGTTGTCCTCAGTGGTGATGACACTGCATATAGCATATGCTCAACAAACCCTTCTTAATATTAGGGGCAATAGGAGGGGGGCAGTATAAATGACTGAGACCTGAAAATCTGAGAAGTCTCATTATGTTGTCTATTTTTGTTGTCTTTCTCAGTAATATTATTACTTGCCTTTAGAGAGGTAAAACGAGCCCCTGGTAGCACAGCAGGTTAAGCCACTGAGCTGCTGAACTTGCTGACTGAAAGATCAGTGGTTCAAATTCAGGGAGCAGGGTGAGCTCCTGCTGTAAAGCCTAGCTTCCACCAAACTAGCAGTTTGAAAACGTGCAGATGTGAGTAGATCAATAGGCACTATTTTGGTAGGAAGGTAACTGTGCTCCATGCAGTCATGCTGGCCACATGATCTTGGAGGCATCTACAGACAATGCTGGCTCCTTGGCTTAGAAATGGAGATGAGCTCCACCCCTCAGAGTCAGACAGGACTAGACTTAATGTCAAGGGGAAACCTTTACGTTTACATTACTAGAGAAGTAAAAGCCAATATAAAAATCATGAATTTCAAAGCATATATTCAGTGAAGGATTTCTCCTTACAAACAGACATTTAAGCTGAAGCTGAGTTCTTTTCCAAATCGAATGTTGGCTAAATTAAAGATAGTAAGAAAAGCAACTCTTTCAGATTAAAGATATGTTCAGTAAATGGTTCAGTAATTTATATTGTGACTATAAAATAATTAATGCTCTCAAAAGTGTAAGGCTGAGAAAAGTGAAGTGGCACAATTTGAAGAATGTATAAAGTGGGCTTTGAAGAATTAGAAGAGGATCTCAAAGCCCAAGGAAATGGGAAACAAAAGAGCAGCTGAATATATATTAAAGCAAAGAAATGCAGGTTGGAGAGAAAATAGCCCAATTCTACTTACTTACACATTGTTAGGCACTGAAAAAGCTATTACTGCCAAAGAAAAGAATTATGGAGTCACTGTGCATACTTTCTGCAAATGTCAGTGAGGCCACTGAAATCTTCAAAAAGCAAACAATGCGAGTGATTATTATTTAAGGAATAGAGAATAATATATCATAATTGCCTTTATAAGTAAACAGTGTATTCAGATATCTCATTCCACATGTAGTATGTAGCCACAGAAAGGTATTAAAAGAAGATAACTTGAAAATTTTAGGACACAGATTTTTTTACATGCAATAGAGTTTTCAATGGTTAAATGTGATTGTCCCATGTAGGTTTACTTGGGGAAAAGTCATATTAGTCTCTGGTGATCGTGCGTAGAATAGCAATCCTTAAACCAATGGTTCTCTACCTGTGGGCCCCCAGGTGTTCTGGCCTACAACTCCCAGAATTCCCAGTCTGTATACCAGCTGTTAGGATTTCTGGGAGTTGAAGGCCAAAACATCTGAGGACCCACAGGTTGAGAACCACTGCCATAAACAGTTACAGTAGGGACAGCAGACATGAGATAGCATTTCTGAATGCTTGTCCACAAAAAATCATCTTTAATTTACACCATAAGAGAAAAAGTTTTAAGCCAAATGTACTCGTGATTTTCTTAGCCTATTTTTACAAAGTAGTTTCTTAACTTTTAAAAAATCTTGAATCTATAGCCTGAGAAGGCATCACTTTATTCTGCTGCATGTGTAGACTAAGTTACAGAAGTTCATATTTAATATGGTAATTTGTAATGAGGTGGTGTGTGGAGGGAGAGATTAAAAGTTGGTTGAAAGATGAACTAGAATGTATCCAATGATAATGGTAAGTTTCACATAGACGGAATGCACACTTTCCCCATGTAATGTATAATTATAGAACCTAAAGGTGGTCAAATAACTGGAAAACAAAAAGAATCAGCGCCAGAAGATGTGATATAGTTTGACAAAGGCGGTTCACACATTTACTGCTGAGTCAATTTGCAATGTGATGTCAAAAGCTATGCAAACACATGTGAATTAGCCCAAAGTAATTACTAATAAATGTCAGACAGTAAGACTCTGTAGAAGAGGTTTCCTGGGGAAATTTACTGGGAGATTCATCCTGCAGGTAGCTGTTTAAATCAGGTTTTTGAGCTTCAAGGTTTGGTCCATCTAAAGCCCTACTAAGGCAAAGGACACTATTTTCTCAGTCATCTAATTAATTTATCCCATTACGCAAGATTGATAACTTGTGGGGCAACTTTGTACATAATATCAAAATGTCGCAGTAATACAGTGGTTAGAAAATTTAAAATGGGAAGCCCAGCTTCAAGTGATCACTGAGTCATGAAACTCACTGGAGTCACACTAGGCCAGTCTCTCTCCTTCTGCTTGACCTAGGGTTATAATGATTGCCTTGATCTTATTGGAATAAAGCAGGACAAAATGTAACAGAGCTAAACTTTTTCCAGATCAATAAAGCCTCGCATTCTCCTGAATTCATTGCAGTCTTTCAAGGAAGGCAGTATCTCTTAATTGGCATGCCTATGATGCAGCCGTAGTATAATGCAATACTGGGAAGATATTGCTTCTTCGGGTTCCTCTTTTTTGTCAAAGCTATTATTGCTTAATTGTTTAACGTGCGTAGAGACATAGAATGACACATACCAAGTGGGCTTGCTGTTGCCATGCCTACTCTTTTTTGGGAAAAATATATTTGCTCTTATAAGTGCATCAGGTCATGAAGAAGATGTATCATTCTGTAAAGCTTTAGAAGCATCCAGTTCCCCATTCAAAGAGCAGTTTGTTCCCCTGTCCCCTTTTTTGCCTATTACTGTCCACAATAAAATGTTTCCAGGGCCCAGAATTATTAGGAACATTTAAAAAAAGTTAATGGAGGGCAAGAATTAAAGCTTTTTTTTTAAAAAAAAAGTTGCTGCTATATTATGTGAAAGCTTATCATTAAAGCTTTCACACACATGTATATTTATTGTTCACTTGAATTCTGAAAAGAGAACTATTCTAAAATTAACAGCTGTTCTGCAAAGTATTGGCAGAGAGAAGTGAACTGTTGCTCCAGTTGTTAAGAATTGTATCTTCCATGGCAAGATTGCTCTAGTTTCAGGCAACTGTATTCTACTTTGTCTTTGTATTTTGTTTTGTCATATTTTGAACAGGAAAAGTGTGGTTATGGACTGGTTTCCATAGTTCCACAGCAGACCATTGGTTTCCCTCTCCAAGGAACAAACTTCTTAGGGTGCTTCTACAGAGCCATCTACTCTGATTTAAGTGATCTGATTTGCTTTGTAGTGCCTATACAACCATCCCAAAAATAGCTGCAAGCTCCCACAGAGTCCACACAGCTGCAATGATCTGGATCTATCCAAAGCCAAGAATATTTTTTATTGGCTTCTTGAAAACAGTGTTTGTTTGCAGATGAGCCTGGCAATAGAGAGCAATTTAGCACTTCCATGGGAACTGTAGGGGTGCAATTGTAAGCCGCCTTGAGTTCCCCTCGGGGTAGAGAAAGGTGGGATATAAATAAGGTAAATAAATAATCTCTGTGCAAGCATTCCTAGGAAAAGGTGTTTTTCTTTCACCTGGGCAAAGCTTTCTTCCCAACTGTTCATCTGGGTTCCATCTGGAACTCCTGAGCTTTTGTGTTGTCCTGACAAGTGCTCCAAATGCATCTTCCAGTGATCAACTTTGTGTTTCCTATTGCTTGATCCAGAATTTCTGTTGAGGTTTTTTTATCACACAGTTTCAGGTTGGATACATATTTCAGGTTGCATTGGAGGTTAATGTTTCCTAGACACCCCAGCCTTGAACCAGCTTCCAGACAGATTATAGTGTGTGTGTGTAAGTAGAGCCTTAATATTTTACTTCCTCCACCTAGGAGAAGATCTGAAAGCTACCTAGGGAAGTAGGATTCTTCTTCAATGGTTTTATTTCCTTAATATTGAAACTGACCTTTTCATTTCTTTTTTCCCTTTCAGGATGAAGAAGGAAAAGAATATTCTTGTTCTAACAGAGACAGTGACCCTGGTGGAGGGTTACACACAGAGAAGGTCTCTCTGAAGACTAGTGATTCTATGGATAGCCTTTATAGTCTTAACAGTGGACAGAGTTCATCAAGTAAGCATAGGCTGAGAAATATTTTGAATGGTTGGAAAGCATCCTAAGTCTAGGAAGGGGATGACTTTTTTTCACCTAATCTTCTCTCAATTCTTTTCTACATTGCTCATATGCCATATAAACAAATTAATCACCGCTTTATTCATTTAACACTTGGGGAAGGGGATCTCATTTGCCACGAGGAAAAGTAATTGATGCTAAACGATTACCAACTCTTCCAGAGCCAACTATGTTGGGGTTGGATGGGCATTTTTCAAAGGTAGTTTTAATTCCTGTTGTTGAACATTTCTTGAGTCTTAAATCAAATTGTATGACACATGCAATTATAAAATGAAATGCTTTATAACATTACAACATTGAAATAGGGAATTAATAGCCACAATTCAACACCAAGTTAAGCATGCTTGCAGTGGGTTGAAGTGTACCCTAAGGGTCAAGCTATACATGATGCTAAATATATCATTAGGAATTGCGTCAGTTTTTTTTAAAAAAAAATACTGGATAACAGGTGCAGGAGGTAATTTTCATCAGCCTGGGTTAACTCTATCTGCAGCTGTAATCCTGACAAAACACACACACACAGTGTGTGGCTGTGAAGTTTAGGGATGGGGAAAAGCTTATATGAATACTTTCTACATTTCCTATCATCAATGCCATCAGTTTTCATAACAATACATTCATCTGAAACATTTCATTATGGTTTTTTTCTAGTGAAAATTGATTTTAAGGAATTTTTGAAAGATATATTTTATTACCATCATTTTAAAAATAAATAAATTAGACTTGGTTATGCTTAGCTCAATCTTCTATTCTTACTATCATACATGCAAATGGGAAGGTAACATGGAAACAGCTGTGCTAAAGATAAAATAAGAGTGAGAGGCTAAGGCAATATTGTCAATGGTTTGGATAGGATGTGCCTTGTGGTCTCTTCCAACTCTATGATTCTAAGGAGAAGTTAGTAGCACAATCCCGTGCCTACTCGACAGTAATTTTCATTGTATTCAGTAGGCTCTCTAGTCTCTATTATATTCAGTAGACTAGATCTCTAGTCAGCAATTGCCAAGACTGAGCTAAACAGGAAATAAACAGAAACAGTCTTATCTAGTAACAGAGGAGAAAGATGGCCAGCAGATTTTATGCCTCAGATGCCAAAAAATAACTCACTCAGTCTATAGTACTGTGTATCATCAAAGAGACCATAATTTGCTGCTCTAACTCAGGATGCAAAATGTTATGATCTAGCAAATGGATATAATTGTAGCCTAAATGTTTTCTTTCTGCCTTTACATCAATAAAAAGTATGTCCTAGGATATGTTCAACCTGATTGTCAATACATATAAAAATTATGGATGAGCTGTAATCTGATGAGATACCGTGTTCAAATCGCAAGCACCAATACAGATTTTTCTACCATATGCTTTCACTGAGACATCCTTATATAAGCTTTTATATTGTCATTCTGTCTAGTCGAATTGATTAATGATGTTAAAGCATCCCATCTCAGCCTTTTGAGCTAAAGCATAACTCCACTGTAAAACAGAATTGTTCATTGACATATCAGTTCCATTTCACATCCAGGGTCTGGGTTAACTATGTTTTCAAAGAGACATGGCTCCTGTCAATTCTATCAATTTAAGAGCTCAATTGCAGAGCAATATCTTTAGGTTCTGTTCTCTGTCAGAAATGCAACAGTAAGGTTATATAGAGAATTAACTTACCCTGGTGTGAGCTCCATCAGTCAGTGTAGTCTAGATATTTCTACTTTACTTTTCCATTTACTTTTTAATTTTTTGCCAGAAAACATGACCCTTGAGAAAGCTCACAACATATGAAACAATAGTTAAAAACAATATGGAGCCAATGCCTGTTTAAATTACTTAAACTTAAGTTTAAGCTCTTTATGTGATATTAACAGCACATCACATAAATAGATTGCAGAGGTGGTTGGCCTCCTCTCTGTTTTCTTTCAGTTATCCAGCAAACACGTTTTATTTATGAAGGCCTTTGGCTCTTGCCTTTTTGTGGCTGAAGGTGTTTTTGATGCAGAATGCATGCCTTTATCTTATTGTGTTTAGATGTGTTCAACTATTTAACTTTGTGTTTCTAATTTAAAAAGCTGAGAGACCCTTACTACTAGAAATTACCAGCATTACTTGCTACACATGAAAAAGCTCATATAGGGAGATACAGTCTTTCAGATACTCTGAACCTAAGTTGTATAGGACTTTAAGGATCATAATCAGCACTCTGAATTCTACCTAGAAATAGATAGATAGCCAATGTTACAATAAGGGATTTATATGTTTCCTATAACACCTCAGTGATGATTCTGAACAGTTTCCAAAGTGCTACACTACTCCCAATTGGACATGATAAAGGTATTTTTCATCTTAGTCAGACCAGATATCACAAGAGATAAACATAGCTAATGCACCAGTTGTGCAAACACACACCAAAATTACATGAATACCCTAATACCTAAGGAATTTTGGCAGGAAATAAAATAGAAACTTTATACAATTATCATACAATAACAAGCAATTAAGTAGCACATTCTTTCATGACATCCTGTCAACTGCCTGAGCCAGTCTCACTCTGCCCAGTGGCAGGGATAGCCCTGATTTTGTGGGTGTGGACATTGTTTGTTGAAAGAAAATAGAGGGTCTCTTTCAGAATGTTCACAGAATCCATATTTATTCTTTTGCACTTAAGCAACTGCATCATGAAAATCATTTTATTGTTCCATTATCTCTTTCAAGGTCTTGTGGTTGCTATCTTAGGCTGGATCTACACTGCCCCATAATCCAGAATCTGATCCCAGATTATCTGCTTTGAACTAGATTATATGAGTCTACACTGCCAGATAATCCGGGATCAGATCCTCGGATATATGTCAGTGTGGTTCCAGCCTAAAGCATATTTGAATGGAGTATTGCAGCACTTGCTCGAATGTGCTGATGTGAGATTGTTTAGCTGTAACAAAATGACAGAAATCTAAACCCAATACTTTCCTCTCTGCAGTGTGTGATTTTTCGGAAACAATGCTGCTAGTGTACTACTCAAAGACACCTATGGTGAATTATATTTCTCTTCACCTGAATGAAGATGAAACATTCAATGAGATATTATTTAAATAGTACTTTGACAGTTATCATTATTACTTTTAATATTTGAGGGAAATCTAAACTCAAGTTATCACCACAGAAGTCTGCTAATGCAGCCTTTGAACAGTTTATGAGCACTTGTTCTGTTTTAGGACTTTGAGAATCTGTTAGAACATTATCTCAAGTAAAGATTATCCTGCAGCATGTTAATTAATTACATGGGAATAATCCAACCATAGCTAAGTGCTCTTAAGTCCTAAAGATTTCAATGTAATGGGACCAAGAAATGCTTAACTTTGGCCAAATCCCACCACCCTCCTCTGCCAGCTCTAAGTGGAGAACTTCAAATAATTGTCTGGAACTAACCATATCTTTCCAACAGATTCTTGTCTTTGCATGGTATCCATCTTTGATTCTATGTAAGACTGATCATTCTTATTTCTTTCAGGTGGAGTAACAAGTTGCTCAGATGGAACAAGCAACAGGGACAGCCTGAGGCTTGATGATGAAGTCCCTTACACTGGCCCATTCTGTGGCAAAGCCAAAGTGCACACAGACTTCACACCAAGTCCTTATGACACAGACTCTCTCAAGATCAAGGTGAGACAGCTCTCAGCTTTGCTTTAAAATGTGTTTATATCCTAAAGCTTTGCATGTCAGTCCAAAAATGATGTGACTAATAATCACCTGGCAGTTTCTGTCCTAGTCTGACTTTGCAGGGTGCTGCCAAACATTCTGCGGTAGTGTGACATGAGTTACAGTTGAGGAAGGTGGTGTGAGAAGCCATGTTTCACTTTTCCATATTAACTAAGACAAGATGATGTCTCGTGCTCATCTTTCTGCAATGTGGGGTATGATTAAGTGCTGCTTCACTACTGACTGAGAACTCTGAAGTGATAATTTCACCCCGGGAGGAAAGAGGGTCTGCCTAAGTTGTCAGTTTTTACCAGAGCATAACAATGATGAGCACTTTGTTAAGGTGGATGAAGGGGAAACCTCAGCTATTCTAAAAAACCTCAATAATTTAATGCAAATATTCAGAAAATAGGAATTATGACCAAAAAAACATTTGGATCAAACATATTCCTTAATACCCAATATAGTATTATTTTGGTTTGGATGCAAATATGTAAGTAGAAAGGTACTTCTGCTATTGGGAAGTGTGAATTTCCCCTATCCTACCTTCTTTGTCTCTGGGATTTTCTCCAACCCCAAAGGTTAGATTGTAAGGGATCACAGTAATCTGCAACAAGGGCTAAGAGAGCGAACATTGTTCATTAAGTAGAACTTCCTTTTGGG
Organism: Anolis sagrei; assembly: GCF_037176765.1. NCBI lineage: Eukaryota > Metazoa > Chordata > Lepidosauria > Squamata > Anolidae > Anolis > Anolis sagrei. The sequence goes on along the minus strand of NC_090023.1, from coordinate 61,200,880 downwards.
AGTTGTGAACTAGTGACTACAGAGGAATGTCACAAAGAACTTAAAATTAGCACATTAGGCTATTTGAGGGACAAAAAAGCAGTGTATAAATTATGCATGGTGTGGCTAAAGTGGATAGAAAATAGGGCCATCCAATGGATGTATATGATAGGAGATGGAAAAGGAAGTATGGGTGTTTAAATGCAATGTATAGGTGAGAAATTGCCAAGGAAGTTCAATATAATTACATTTTAGCTCAAAAGAGGAAACCTCTCTAAAATAAAGGAATTAGTAAAAAGGAAGTTGAAAAAGGACACATTTCTGCAGAATGATTGAGGATTGCTAAAAAAAAAAAAGGAGCTAAGCAACAATGTACACGTTGCACAAGTTTTCAGAGGTTACCAGCAATAATAATAATAATAATAATAACAAAAACAGTATCAAGAAAGCTTTCACAGTTTTGAGGGAAGGGGAAGAGTTTTCATCATAAGGATGGGGCTATTGCCCAGATTAGGAAAATAGGAAAGGAGATTAATTTCACAAACAAAATGCAAGAAGATCTTAAATAACTTTTAAAGGATATAATGGAGCATGTGATTATCATATGTTGAGCAGTAAGAAGACCAGGTTTGTTGAAAAACTTCAAATTATTTAGAATAGTTAAAACAAAAAAGCATTGCAAAGACCACCAAGGAATCCTTCCAATTTTAAGTGAGTATATAAATTGGGAATGTGGCTTACACAAATGTCAAGTGATGCCAATTGTGACAAAATAACCATAAACTGGGAGTCTCAAGTCACAGTAAGTTAATTTAGTAAAAAGGTGATTTTGTGTTTGTGGTAGGCATCAGCAATAAGCAGCCTTGGATTTCACTGAGTTAAAGGCAGGATATAAATTCAATAAATCAAACAACAACAACAACAATAAATAAGCATATTTTCAATTATTTCATCCTTGCATCAAAGGGTACTTAATTTCCAGTTATTTCCATTATAGCTTTTGACCAGAAAATTATTCTGCAAAAAAATACACTTAGGTTTTGTGTGTTGAAACCCTGTTTCTGAAGAAAAAATTGTGTGCAAAACTATTGTGGAAGGCTTTCATGGCCAGAATCACTGGGTGGTTGTAGGTTTTTTGGGTTTTGATCTCACAACCTCTGAGGATGCCTGCCATAGATACAGGCGAACGTCAGAAGAGAATGCTTCTAGGACATTGCCATACAGCCCAAAAAACCTATAACAACCCTGTGTGCAAAACTGTATTTTTGTAATGAAAACACCTAATTGGAGTACTTAGGAATGTCTCACAAAATGAGATTTTATTGTGGCTCTTTTGTTTCTTTATTATTGCTTGATAAAGCAATGAAAGAGCCAAGAAAATGTTCAAGAGAAAAAGCTATGGGTACTTTTCCTTAGCATTTATTTGGAACTTTAAGTTTCCTGTTTCATAGTTTTAAATAACTTGGCGTTTCTCTCATCTTCCTCTGCCTCTTCCATTTTGTTGCCTCCCTAATGGATATTTTTGGATCTGATCATTTTAAAGATATTGATTCAATATGGGAGGAAACCAATCCTCCCTGTTCACTATCATTGCATTTTATGCACAGAGGCTCTGTATCAACAGAGAGCTCTAGAAAAGCAGGTATCTAACTTATGTCGAGGGTTTCCATTGATAGCAGAGGCATGTCTCTAGATTACTCTCCTCAATGTGTAGAAAATAATGTAACTGGCAATGGAGGAGCAGAGCTAATATTTTCCATTTCCTCATATGGTGAGTAAAACACAATGAGTTGACATCAAAGTCTTGTTTAGGAAGCGCTTTTTTTTGCACCTTGTTTAAATTACTCTACTGAATAATTTCCTATGTGTCAGTGCTAGCATTCCTTTTCACGAATACCAATATGCAACAAACTTAATTACAGTTTAAAGTGCTTTATCCTAGAGGATAGATGACACTGAAAAATAATAAGTATGCTATATCCTGTTGCCATGACTTCCTTTCCAGTTTTACTGGACTGTAGTAGGACATTTGGGTTTCCCCAGTTTAGTGCATCCAAATGCATTGAACTATAGCTCTGATCATCCCAGTGGACTGGGAGTGATGGCTATTGTAATCCAATACATCTGGAAAGTGTGAAGATAGGGAAAGTTGATATGACATATCAACTGGGTTACATTTGTGCATTTTATTTAATTTTCAAAATATTTGTTTGGTATAACAAGCTTAGCAAATATTCATACACACATGTGGATACTCTAATGTAACTTAGTTTTGGAATAACATGTGGAAATATGGTCTTCTTATACACAATTAATCTATACTCCTTTCAGAGAACCATTTTGTTTTTCTCCTCTTTCCAGAAAGGAGACATAATTGACATCATCTGTAAGACTCCAATGGGCATGTGGACAGGATTGCTAAACAACAAAGTGGGAAATTTCAAATTTATTTATGTGGATCTTATTGAAGAAGAGAATTCCACACCCAGAACCAGAAAGCCACACAAGAAGAGTAAAAGAGCCAAACCTAATTCTTTGCAAGAACTCCTAGAGCGACTTAATCTCCAGGTTAGTTAAAAACTGCTCCTTTTGGTTATGCATCTTTAGCATATTTTATTGTTTTCCTATATATTCAGGATTTGGACTCTCTGACTTGCAATTTGTAGTCAAAATTGCCATTTTGAATGTAAATATATTCAGTATTGTGTTGTCAAAGGCTTTCATAGCCGGAATCACTGGGTTGCATGGCCATGTTCCAGAAGCATTGTCTCCTGGTGTTTCACTCACATCTATGGCAGGTATCCTCAGAGGTTGTGTATAATTATCCTCACTGTATATTTTTTTCAGAAATCTTCAGGATTTGCACTCTTAAGTTTCTCTTTTATATGACAGTAACTCTGTAAAGGCTTGCTTTGAATTAACTTGTTAGCCATTTGCTACCAACATCCTGCCTCCTGTTTTTTTTTAAAAAAAAAGAAGAGCATGGTTTAACACAGAAAATCCTTTTCATGAGTTTGGCAGTTTTATTTACTGTTTAGTTAATAAAATCCTTCACTTCATTTTCTTTATGTACTGAAACAGTTTGTAGCTGATTTAAATGTAGTTCCTAGGGTGTATAAAACTTCAGTATTTGCTATTTTTGTCAACTTATGAGAAAATATTGCAACATTGATCTAAAATGACATAAGCAGTATATATAGAGTGCTTAACAATTACAATACCAATTCCAAATGCTAATTATTGTGTTTAAACTAGAACTGCTAAGTAAAAAAAGATACAATTCTATCACATACACAAGTTTCAGACATACAAGCCTATAAATATGCACCAAACAGCAAAGTCAAATGTCTGTGCTGCCATGCTTTATGTTGTGTGCAGCAATGACACAGTTATAAATTACCCTGTTTGCATTGTTTTCCCTACAAACTAGATATAAATATTTCTTTGCATAACAGTCAAGTATGGTTTGATGAAGCAATATAGCAAATCAATACAGAGGGTCTTAGAGTCCAGAATTTGTCCAACTCTAGATTCAGAAATCTTTTGCTGAAAATGTAAAACAGTGAATAAAGGAAACCTAAAGTTAGAGGTGCAATTTTGAATTTTAAGAATTGTTTAGCCTCCATGGCACAAATGGACCTCCTGTCATGCAATAGAAATCTCTCAATTACTGCCCCATCCCACCCACCCACCCCCAACTACATCTGGCATCATCCCAATATTTTCTGCAAGATCCCTAACCCAATAGGACATTCTGGGGACAGAGGGGCACCAGTGGCACAATAACACCAGTAGGGATTATACAATCATAGAGCTGGAATAGGGCACAAGGACCATCCAGTAACTTCTGAAGGATGATGCATTTCATAGCTTCCATTCCATCATAGGAAAACACTAGTTGACTATCACTCTTGGACACAACATTGCAAAAGTTATGCAATTCCAACAAAGCAGTTTCATACCTGTACACACTAAAGCAATTCTCCTTTGATATGCTGCCAGTTAAATGTGTAGAATTGCACTCCCAATTCCACTGGTATCAGTAGAAAAGATAAGCTAGATGATTCAGTAAGATTTCAAAGGCATTAATGTTTCTCTGATCATGGCCTGCACTGTATATCTGAACATGGCTTTTCTTACAAGAAACAAAAGGCATACATATTGTACATTGATTTGGTTCATTCATTTTGGTTTCAATACACTAGATGATACTGTTTGCTATACTACGTAATCCTATTGATTCAGTGAAGCTATCAGTGTACAAATGTCTGTTATTGTAACGGGAATTTAATTTGTTTTCTCAGGACTATGCTTCAACCCTCTTGCTAAATGGCTATGAGACTCTGGAAGATTTGAAAGATCTAAAAGAAAGTCATTTAATTGAACTTAACATTGAAGGTCCAGAAGACAGAACAAGGTTACTGACTGCTATTGAGAATCTGCAGGACTATGAAAGTATGTGCTGAGCTTCTTCTTGATATTTTATTTTATTAAATTACATCTTAGTCCATTAAATCATTAAAATATAGAATGGAACGATGACGGTAATGTTTAATGAACCTTAGTGAGTTTCATGTATCAGAAAATTATCAGTACTTCTGTGTTGTTGTGTCAATCCAGTCAATGTCACGCCATGTGATAAGAGGTGGATACTAGCCATGTCGGATCAAGAGTCTACCACTATGATAAGAACAGGAGGGGAATGGTAAGGATGGCTGCTCAGTAGTCTGACTGGATGGTCAATATTCCTTCCTGCCTTTGCAGTAGCCCAAGGTCTAGTAGTAAATATCCTCTCCTGCCTCTGCATCAGCCCAGGAGCTGGTAGTAAAAACCATATCAGGGACAATCCTGAATTTAACATTTTGGATCAGCGTCAAGAGTGGAGCTGCGGTGGTGCAATGGGTTAAATCCTTGTGCCAGCTGAACTGCTGATCTGAATGTTGTGGTTCAAATCCGCAAGAAGGGGTGAGCTCCCATCTGTCAGCTCCAGCTTCCCATTTGGAGACATGAGTGAAGCCTCCCAAGGAAGGTAAATCCCCTGGGCAATGTCCCTGCAGTCAGCCAATTCTCTCACACCAGACGCAACTTGCAGTTGCTTCTGACATGATAAAAAAAGTGTCAAGATAAAGTGACTATATAGAACAGCCTATGGATACTAACACAGACTAAAGAAACAGATAAAAATTCCCAGCATCCCTAAATGTAGTATTTGCTTTCTTGAGTCGTCATAACAATGTTTTTACAATAGTAGAAATTGTGAATAGTGAGGTGACTAAAACTGATAATACAAACCAGTATATGTTTGTTTATATACACTGGGTCCTTTAGCAGAAAAAATTGTGGAGTATAAATTGAATAAATAATTCAGATAAATAAAGCATATGAATAAATAAATATAATAAGCCCCACTGAATATAATACACATTATTTTTGTATGAAATCCTGTGGTATTCTAGCCTAAAGGAATGCAATAATAACCTGGCTGTGACTCAGTTAAATCTTTATTGTTAAAAGGAGGACTACACTGTTTGTACAAAGCAGAAGAGTGTGTGGTATATGTGATTCAAACTTATGTATTGCATAATACATTGTGATTCACTCATGCCCTTAATAGCCCCGGCAGGGATTGTGCACACTGATACATACACATATATAATATCTGAATAGCAAAAGTTGATGTGGGTTGCAGTGGCAAATTATCTTTCCCATTTAGTATAAAATGTAGTATTTTTCACCAATGTACATCAGTCATGCAGATGGTAAAATAAAATATCATAAGTATGCAATGGGATATAATAGGTCATTCAGTCAAGTAATTATAATGAAAGAATGGGAGCCAGTGTGATCCTGAGGTCAACTCTTAGCAGAGTAACTAATTCTGCATGACCTTGGCTAAACCATTGTGCTTAAGTCAACCCAAGTGGAAAATTGGGTTGAAAAAGCTGAACATCATTGTTGTAACTAAATATTGCATTTGAAATCAACTTTGCAAGGTCAATATTTTTTTCTTAAAGAGGCATGACTCTGCCTAGTATAAATGATTTCCTAATTAAAATTGATTATCTGTACTGCTTAGAAGTGAGAAGCATAATTACCCAATTGTACAAGAGACTCTAGTTACTGACTCCAGAAATTGCATTGGAAATAACCAAAATACAAGCCAAGTCATCACCTAGATGAAAAAAATGCAATTTTGTTTTAGCCGCCTGGGGCTGGAGGGAAATCTAGTGGTTTAGTTTGGACGTAATTTCTCTTCAACAAACATCTGCATTACTGCAGCTTTTCTACTGCAACTTCGAATCAAAATCGAGATGATTGGTTCCCATAGGCATCATATGTGACTTTTTGCTGTTCTTAATATTCAAAAACATTGACCCTCAGGCAATAAATGTAGCAAAATTAGGATACTTGTAAAAGTAGTAATATACTTGATCCTTCTAGGATTGCCTGATGAAAAACTGATCAGGACTCTTAAATGGTTGTGCAGAAGAAGGGATATCATCAAGTCAAGTTTGTGCATTTTTAGTGAGTTCTGTTTTTGGAAGATTGACAAAGGATATAGTCACTGGGTTTTCTGCCTGTCCATAAACATTAGCTACACTATAACTGCATATATATATATATAGTACTTTACAGCTCATACTTAACTGTTTCAGTTTCAATGTACTTGACTTTTGGGGTTTGCTGGGGGATGCCTTCTGTACAAGGCATCATATAGTCTAGAGTGAGTTAGGATGCCAACAGGAAGATCTCAATCTCTCTCTTTCTCTCTCTTCCTGAGAGCAGGACCCTTTCTCCATACTTAGTGTTGTTTTTGGAGGAGGAGAAGCAACTACACCCCACTGTTATGAGCATCATCTTATAGCTTCTAGAAGGTTTGTCCTCTATGGTATAACCACTATCTGGGAGTCATGGACCCCAGAATGGTGAGGTGGTCATGCATAGTCCTCCCACCTACGAAGATGAAGTTAAGCATCCTAGAATCATAGAATCATAGAGTTGGAAGGGGCCTCATGGGCCATCCAGTCCAACCCCCTTCCAAGAAGCAGGAATATTGCATTCAAATCACCCCTGACAGATGGCCATCCAGCCTCTTTTTAAAAGCTCCCAAAGAAGGAGCCTCCACCACACTCCGGGGCAGAGAGTTCCATTGCTGAACAGCTCTCACAGTCAGGAAGTTCTTCCTCATGTTCAGATGGAATCTCCTCTCTTGTAGTTTGAAGCCATTGTTCCACATCCTAGTCTCCAGGGAAGCCGAAAACAAGCTTGCTCCCTCCTCCCTGTGGCTTCCTCTCACATATTTATTCATGGCTATCATATCTCCTCTCAGCCTTCTCTTCTTCAGGCTAAACATGCCCAGCTCCTTAAGCCGCTCCTCAGAGGGCTTGTTCTCCAGACCCTTGATCATTTAATCGCTCTCCTCTGGACACATTCCAGCTTGTCAATCTCTCTCTTCAATTGTGGTGCCCAGAATTGGACACAGTATTCCAGGTGTGGTCTAATCAAGGCAGAATAGAGGGGTAGCATTACTTCCCTGGATCTAGACACTATGCTCCTATTGATGCAGGCCAAAATCCCATTGGCGTTTCTTGCCGCCACATCACATTGTTGGCTCATGTTTAACTTGTTGTCTACAAGAACTCCAAGATCTTTTTCACACATACTGCTCTCAAGCCAGGCGTATCTTTACATTTCATTTTTTTTGCCTTAGTGGAGTATCTTGCATTTTCACTGTTGAACTTCATTTTGTTAATTTTGGCCCATCTCTCTAATCTGTCAAGATCGTTTTGAATCCTGCTCCTGTCCTCTGGAGTATTGGCTATCTCTCCCAATTTGGTGTTGTCTGCGAACTTGATGATCATGCCTTCTAACCTACATCTAAGTCATTAATAAATCCTCAAGAATTATCAGTCAAAAAAATCATGTGCCAATAAGTAGCCATGTATAAGTCAATCTTGTGTATAAGTCGAGGACAGCTTTTAGATTTTGGATTTTGAATGTATGAATTTTGATGTGATCTGTGGTTATGTTGATGGCCATTGCACAGAGAGGGAAAAGCACCACTGTTGACTCTTGAGTCTAGCTGCCCCTACAGTTGCTGCCATTTTCTTACTCAAGCTTTGAAAAAGATCAAAGCAGTGGGGATTTATCCCTTTTTAAAGATGAACAAATCTCTTGTAGTTTGCCACTCTACTCAGAGAAGGGAATAGTTGGAGTTTTTTTATTAGAGTTATCCATGCTGACCCATGGATAAGCTCATCCAGTTTTTGGGGGGATGATTTTTGACTAAAATTTCTAGACATATACATGAGTATATAGGGTAATTGTCGAAGAACTAATGCCCCTTTCTAACTGAGCTTATACTATGAAGTCATCTTTCATTTATTCAAGAACAATTATTAAACTCAAACACTCTTTTTAGACCATATATGTTTTTTTCTTGTCCCATTGAAGTTAATAGGGACAAGTTAACTGCACTAATTTGTTCAATTGATTTCAATAAGCAACCAGCTTGCTATGGGCTGGGTCCACATTCAAATTTCATGACAATCGTTCTTGCTTCTACCTTTTTTAAGATATATTATTATGTAATCAAATTTAGATGTGTGTGATACTAGGGTCACTACAAGCATGGCTTTTTAGGAACATATTTAGAAAGGTCCTATCTCAGCTGATGACCTCACATGAGCTGAGTAAATGTTCTTCATAACTGTGACTTCCTTTTCATTAGAGGACATCTACTATATTTTCCTAATTTCCTGTCAGGTCTTTGAGTTTTGGTTGAACCAAACTTGTAGAAAAGAAAAACCACATTTCTCTGTTCTGAAGAAAAGACTTGTCCTCAGAAGTATAGAAAGTGACACCTCTAAAACCAAAAGTGTATTTTTACAACAGTTAATTGTGTTCTTCATCATATTTTATCTGCATATTACCTTCATATACCAAAGCATCAAAATAAGTAATGCAAACCACTGAAATGTGTTGTGAAAAAAAAGAACTAAATGATCAGCATACAATAATGCAGGCTGCTGGTACATTAAATTTCTGTCCACAGAAAACCAGTACATCAAGAACAAGCTGGTACTGGAAATGTATCCCTCTTGTGCTACTTTTCTCTGTGTGTGTGTGCACGTGTGTGTGTGTGTGTGGGGGGGGGGCTCTTTTTATATAAGAAAACTTCTGAACAAACTTCTTCTTGAAATTTCCCAAGTATTATTGGACTCTGTCTTCCATAATATATCTCTATTGGTCATGCTATCTAGAGAGGTCATACTGAATTACAGTCCAACAATACCTGGAAGGCCAAATGTTATTCACCCATACAACACTATTTAGATGACCCTGTGATTCAACTGGTACACAAATATAGAGTTTTACTAAAGTCAGGAGAAGATGACCTCATTTATGCAAAAAGTAATCTCAAAACAAGGTTCCTGATAATGTCTTTATGTCATGAGCCATATTCTTACATTAGTGCAAGCGGGACACCCGTACCTTTATGGAAACAAGCTCCAAGGGCAACACAAGGGCAAAAATGCAGATAATGAATATTTATAACACAGCTCTTGTCAGAGTATATGCACTAGCCTTATATTTCTTCAGTATCCATGGCCTAATCCTATGGACTAAAGGAGTATCAGAATATACATGTCAAAATGATGCATATCTCAGACTCAGCTAACCCTATCTTAGACAACTCTGACTGAAAACCATTTATCTTTTATGAAACTGCTATACTTTAGGAAAATTACATGACTTGTCATGGCTGATAAGATAGTACATTTCACAAATTCGCCAACATTTAGCAGTGCCCTTTGCAAAGTCTATTTCTATGTCTTTAATATTTTAGAGATGAACCAACATCTGCTTTATTAGTAAACAGAACCCTCCAATTCCAGGGTTCAACTATTGGTCTCAGTGCTTAACCCTTCTCTTCTGGGTCCCAAAAGGAGAAAAGGATCCTCAGGGCAAGAGTAGTCTCTTGAAAATATTTTTTCTGTCTTATTTTGGTCCCTGCTCTTCCTCCTGTGTTGCAGTTGCAGTCAACTCTTTAGCTGACCCCTCTGCCCCTTCGTCTCTTCCCTCCTCTCAGCTCAAAATGCAATGAAATCCCAAATGTACAAGATATATTTGTTCGGCCTAGGAAAAAATTAGAAAGCACACATCTGCTAAATTTTAAATTGCAAGGATAAGGATCTCATCACATGGAGAAATTTCCCTGTCGTAGGACACTTCAACCACTTCGACAATACATCTTCAGTCACTTTTCAAGCATGGAGAGGCATGGAGCCCATCGCATGACATTTAAGCATTTCCAGCCATCATGTGTAGCTCATTGTCCTTGAAATGAAGCTGAAGTGTCCTGAGCTCTGAACACAGGGGGAGCAGTCATGTTCTGAACTCCTAGTGTGCATCAGATCCATAATTCCAGCTAGAAAACATGGTGATGTTTTGCAGAGCATTCCAATGGGCAGTCTTTTTTTTGGAGAGGGAGAGGGGTGTCTTAAGAATGGGGATTGGGAAGGAAAACAGCCCATAGAAGTGTCTGTCTCCCTCTCTCTCTCTTCATGAAACTAAACATACCAGGAATAAAATGCACACAAAATCAATAATCTAAAGTTCCTCAAAGTGGACAAGAGCATAGAGGAAAGCAATCTCCCAAAGCAGACAAGAGCACATGGCACAAGAGACATTTATTTATTATTTTATTTAAAACATTTAAATGCCGCCCTTCTCACCCCGAAGGGGACTCAGGGCGGAACACAGCATATATATGGCAAACATTCAATGCACAGATTCACATCTATAATATAAATCTGTAAGGGGCGTCGTACGGAGCCGTATAACTCCACAACCCCCCAACGAAACTGAACCAGAATTGCCATGCCCCTAGGACAACCCACTCGGTACAAACTAATGTACTCCAAATTAAAAAAAAAACACCACAACAACGACAAAAACACCGCAAAACAACTGAACATGCGCACTGCCGCAAACTCCCCGGCACGCGCGCACGCACGGCCCCTCCCCCCTCCCCCCGCGCGGCACACACACACGTGCGCGGTGCAAACTCCCCGCCACGCGCGCACGCGCCGCCCCTCACCCCCCCCCCGCGTGGCACACACAAAGGGGTGGGGTGAAGGGAGGGGGCGTGTCTAACCGGAGAGGGAGGGAGGAGGGAAGGAGTGAGTCACGGAGGAAAGGGGTGGGGCGAAGAGAGGAGGCGTGTCTTCAAATTCGCCCCCTCCCTTCTCCCCACCCCTTCCCTCCCTGAGTCACTCCTTCCCTCCTCCCCCCCCTCCGGAAAGACACGCCCCCTCCCTTCGCCCCACCCCTTCCCTCCCTGATTGACTCCTGGAAGGAAAGGGGTGGGGCGAAGGGAGGGGGCGTGTCTTTCCGGAGGGGGTGGGAGGAGGGAAGGAGTGACTCAGGGAGGGAAGGGGTGGGGAGAAGGGAGGAGGCATGTCTTCAAATTCGCCCCCTCCCTTCTCCCCACCCCTTCCCTCCCTGAGTCACTCCTTCCCTCCTCCCATCCCCTCCGGAAAGACACGCCCCCTCCCTTCGCCCCACCCCTTCCCTCCCTGAGTCACTCCTTCCCTCCTCCAACCCCCTCCGGAAAGACACGCCCCCTCCCTTCGCCCCACCCCTTCCCTCCCTGAGTCACTCCTTCCCTCCTCCCATCCCCTCCGGAAAGACACGCCCCCTCCCTTCGCCCCACCCCTTTCCTTCCAGGAGTCAATCAGGAAGAGAAGAGGTGGGGCGAAGGGAGGGGGCGTGTCTTTCCGGAGGGGGGGGAGGAGGGAAGGAGTGACTCAGGGAGGGAAGGGGTGGGGAGAAGGGAGGGGGCGACTTGGAAGACAACAATGATGGATCCGGACCAAAGCATTCAATACGCCCTAATATCCACACAGATGGAGTTTGAGGGAAATAGACCTTGACATTTGGGAGTTGTAGTCACTGGGATTCAGAGTTTACCAAAACTCAAAGAGCATCCTGAACCCCACCAACGACAGAATTGGGGCAAACATGCCACACTGAACCCCCATGACCAACAGAAGGTACTCAAGTTTACACACAAGCATAAAGAAGGGGGAGGACGGAGGGATGCCAGAGAGAGAGAGAGAGGGAGAGAGAGAGAGAGAGAGAAAGAGGGCAAAGGAAGGAGTGTGAGAGAGAGAAAGAGGGAAAGAGGGCGAGTGAAGGAAGGAAGAGAGGCCAGGCACAGACTTCAAAACTCTTACTAAAAGCCACAGCAACGCGTGGCAGGGCACAGCTAGTATAATATATAAACATTAAAAAAACATTTATCAAAATATGGAGGCTGCGCCCTTGAATCCCTAAAGCCCTGTACACTCACACTAGCACTCCCTCTCATTCTAGTTCTTAACTCAAAATGCTGCTCATATGTTAAAGCGAAACCAGGGCCAAACAATGCCTCTTAACTAAAATGCCCTTGAGTAAGGACACTCTTAAGTCAAGGTTCCACTGTATTAAGAAAATGCTTTAGCATACAAGTCATTCTGAGTAATCTTGTGATGATAAAATTGAATCTTTGAAATATTTCTATTTATATTTAATTTCCTTTACAAATTTAGTACCTTTCAAAAATCAGCACTGGACCTGTGTGAAGTGTGTGCCCAGGTGGCTGCCTTGTTGGCCTAATGATAGTATAGGCTGTGCTCACATTTTCAATTAACTTGATGTGTCCAGTGCAACATATTTCCCCAAATATTCTGGACAATAATTCTCATCATCCATAGTCATCATCATCTGTGGTCACAGGTTATGGAATTTGTAGTCCAAATTCTTTGTCACACACTGGGATGTGGGAAGGTAGTGATATGTATGGGTTTAATGTGTCATTTGTGTATACCATTTAGAAAAGGCATATTTTTGAAAACTGACCTGTAGCATCGGTTAAGGTGAGTGATGAAGATTACCTTCTGTGATCTTCATGAATGATTTGGGGTTTGAATCCAAATGTCCTTTATTCTGGCACCCAACACTTGATTCATTATTATATAAATGCTTTGTAAATTACCCTGTGCTTTTCCTGCAAATCTTGCACATAACTATCAAGGGGATTAAATAACATATTGCTTCAATTTTGCAGATGAACAAGACCAGGAAACACAGGAAGTGTCACAGACCTCAAGCCCTGACCTCAACTGTAACAAGTCTCAACTAAATGACTGCCCAAGAGACTCAGGTTGTTACATCTCACCAGAAAATTCAGATAACAGCAAAGAAGATCTAGATACAGAGAACCTATCTGACATGATAAAGACAATTACCATCAAGGAATCAAACTGAATCAGATTACTGTTCCTGCCAAATTATTAGAACTGGATCTGGAATCATCTGTTAGCATGAGAATGCAGCAACGAACATTAAAATCCATCTTAAGACTGGACATGCTATCTGATTTCCAACTTCAAACAGATTATAAAAGCAAGAATGTGTCTCTCGAACAATCTCCTGTGCTTTGATTTGTAATTTTCCTAAAGACAAAATAATCACATTTTTATACTTTTTCTATCATACGACTATTTAATGGTTTATAATTCTAAGAGTATTCAGCTTCAAAAAGAAACATTCTGAATATTGTAAACATTGTACATAATTGTTATTTTGTGAGGCAAAGACTATTGTACTTACCCAGTCCTTTTAAAAATGTAATCTAATGATCCATTTCTTTGGATTTAAACATAGCCAGCCAATTTTTAATATGAATCTTTCTGGGCTTCATTTAATTATTACAATGTGCAGAGTTAACTCTAATTATCTCTTTAAACAATTTATATTGCCATAAATGAAAATGGATTATTAATACACCTAGAAATTAGACTATTTATCATCTATGTGCATTCTGAATACTCTCTTCATGTGTACTCTAATTCATGTGCACATTTTTTTATAAAGGATTCCCTCCTTCCTTGCATTGTTTCCTTTGCAAACACTGTGAAAGGAAGCTTACTAGTCACAAGTGATTTTCATAGGTCTCTGCACAAACCCTTCTTCTATGTGCATGATATGAAGACAATAGAATTATGACGTATCTATTTATTAGTGAACAGTTAATTAAAATTTATAAAAATGAGTATATACTATTGTCCATCCCTTTGTGAATTGTCATGTTTGGATATATTTTACAAGGGTGGGTCATTCGCTCACATTTTTTCTTAATATACTTCCCTTCAAAATAAACGTGTGTCACTAAGTTTCTGTCTTTTTCATGTTCAAAAGTGCAGTACTGTGAGTTATATTAAATATATTATGGCATGTTTTTATTTTGTATGGTTACAAGTTATGTCAGATCAATAGCTCATACTTAGAAAATATGCCCTCCCATTCCAAAAGTAATTGTCTTTAGGTGCTATTTGGAATACATTCCGGTTTAGAAGAAACAAAGCAAAATATATTAATTAGAAATGAAATTGTGCACTTTTTTCAGAACGGTGTTGAAGCCTATCCCAAACCTCAATATATCATTGAATATAAAGCATACTGAAACAACATGTAATAAAGAAATCATACTAACTTTGCCCCTCTGTCTCCATTTTACCCATCTTTTCAAGCCCTCCTGATTCTGTCCAGAAGAGATTTGGCTATGGGTGCTCTCCATATAGCTGGGAACTTGTGGTGGATGCCTTCCTATTCAGACCCATTATTCACCATGTAAAGAGATCAGCAGAATGGAAGATAGAAGGCATGGGGAAAGCTCACTTCTGTCTTCATATGTAGAGTTAACACACTGTAAATAATTGAAAGGAACTTGCTCAAATTAGAAATAGTGAAATATACTAAAATAGGGAACTGCAACAGTTCTCTTGGTCACAGTGGCACTTTACAATCTGCTACAACAACGGGTGTCCTTGTTTTATATATTGGCATGTGGTTTCTGATTCATATTGTTTGTGTGTGGGGAGGGGGTGAACCCTCTTACCATGAAGCCAATACATCAAGAAAATTTTGCAAGAGACCAAACTGAAGTAGTCCTGAAAGGGTGTATTACTATTGTTCTGGTGTTACAGGAAAGCAAAATTGGATGGATGTTCAGGACCTTTTAGTCAATCGCCATTACTTTAAAAAAGAAGAGGAAAAGATGGGTGTGAGGGATCACTGTTTGCACTTCCCATAATTACCAAGATATTTATTTATTTTTATTTACAACATTTATATGCCGCCCTTCTCACCCCGAAGGGGACTCAGTGTGGCTTACAAGATATATATATACACACACATACACACACACATACACACACATACACACACACACATACACACAAAATATATGTACAATATGCAACTGCAAACAAAGTAAGCTTGATAAACAGAAGATGCTCTCCTGGATTGACAGTCTATTTAGCCCAGCATCTTCTTTCTCACATTTGGAAACCAAATGACTATGGAAAGCTCAAGACATGAGGGCCATACAGCTAACTCAGAGCCTTTCTACACTTATCACATAATGCAGTTTGAACTTAACTTGAGACTGCAGTGGTCATAAAAGGCACGTCAGTAAGATGAGCTGCAGCACACATCTAAGGCTATACAAGACACTTTTAAAGGTCTCAGGGAAGTCCAAGTTAAGTAGAAAAAATGTGCTGCAGCAGATGCTAATGTATCCCATATCTAGGGCAAAATTGGCTCTGCAAAATGTGGAGCACATTACAATAAAGAATCTGAAATGGAAGTTGCCAAAAATGCACAAAGGAAATGACTGGGCAGCAGGGGGTTAATTGGCCCCCTGCGAGAGGAAATTGACTACCAACTCTGCTGTTACTTTCCTTTTTCCCCACCACTATGTCTCTGGCACACTGATTATCATCTCTCCAGAAAATCGGCAGGAGATGATGACTGCAAAGCAGTTTTAGGACAGGTTCTAAGGTCAATGGAACTTTAGTCTTTAAAGGCAGTGTATCTGGCCTTGGAGGCAGTATAAAACCTTCATAACTAGTAGTCATTTATAGTTTAATTCTCCAGGAATTTTTATAAAGCCATCTAAACTGGTAGCTATTCCAGATAAAGAATAGAGATCATGAGGGACAGTATAAATCCAGTTTACTTTATTAGATTAGTCATTTGTTACTCAAATTCATCTGTTGCGAAAAAATTTAAATGTTAATCATGCTGACATTAATATTTTGGAATGATTGTACAGTTATTGAGATATTACTTGCTAATGAAATTCTGCCAAAGGTCATGAAGAAAGATTGGGCATCATGTAATGTGCTGGTGCCAGATTTTCAAGGCAACATCATCACAATACCAGATTCTCTCATTTCAACAAAATGTGTTGAAATGCAGATTTATGCCTATGAAAAATATTGTGTTACTTTTGGACAGGATGAATTATGATTCAAAAAGATGAAAAAAGAGAAGGCAGGGGAAACACATGTTGCATATAAAAGTTTGTATAAGGCACACCTTATAGAAATATATATATTATTTTTGCATCTTTTTTACTCCGCCAAATTTGTTAACTTTAATTGCCAAAAAAATCAGTTTTAACCTCTGGTGACCCTATGAATGTGTGCCTTGATCACTAACAACTCCTTTCTCCTTTGATTGAATCATTTTCTTCCATTTTTTTCCTCTCTTCAGCATTCATAAACATACATGGAAAGCAGAAATAACATTCTAAGTTGTAATTTTTCAATGTCTCTACAAAAGTGTCAATTTTGATTTATGATTTATATTGATCCAAGTTTTTGGGGTTGATTTTCTTTTTCTAAATTTTATGGACTTATCCATGTGCATACAGGACATGTAAATAATCTGTAGTCATTATTTTTGTTTTCTTAGTAAAAATCTGTAAACATCTGTATTTTTTCTTAACTTTCATCTGTAAGTCATTCTAAGTACTTACTATATTCTGCTAACATGGGGGAGGGATGGCAGAAAGAGCACTGTATGATACAGCAAATTGAAGTAATTAATATGCTGATATAAGTATGGGTTAGATTATGTTTTATTTGTACATCACTAACCACAAATCAAGCTTCAGTTTACCATTAATAATTTATTCATGGCAAATGCCCATATCATGTGAACTTTGTTTTGCTAAAGATATTTATGATAGAACTTCAATCAATGTCAAAAAGTGGGTCCCATTCTTTTTAACCTATCATATATTCTCATGTATAGGTTGACCTCAAGTTGAGATCAGGTTCTGGAGCCAAAATTATGGATTTTTATATAACCCATAGATAAGTCAAGGTTCATTCTGTACAAAGTGCAAAGTACCTATGCTATTTCCAGGGACCAGCTACCTTAGTCACTACAATTTCTTCATTCAGGCATTCAAAAAGGCCAGAAGTGGTGCTGGAACAGATGTAGAGTGTTGGTGCTTCATTTATATTCCCCCAGTGTGGACTAAGTGTTGGTTCCTTTTAAAATAAAAGTTTAGGTACAATACTTACACTGACCTGTGCATAAGTCAACCCAGTTTTGGTGGGTTAGTTTTTTGACTAAAATATTACCTAGAGTGAAGAACATAATAGTACCACTCTATTTTGCTTTGATCAGACCTCACTTGGAATTCTATTTTCAGTTTTAGGCAGTACCATTTAAGAAGAATATTGGCTAGTTGGAATATGTCCACAGAAGGGCAATCAAAAGGATCAAAGGTAAAGAAATGAAGGCTTAGAATGACCAACCTAGGAGCTGAGTGTATTTATCTTTGAGAAAAAAAAACTGATTGGGAGGTGACTTTTTAAAAAAAAATCTGTAGGGATGTCATGTGGAGGATGGAACAAGCTTGTTTTCTTTTGCTCCAGAGACCAGAACACAAACCCATGGGGTGAAAGAAGAAAAATCAATCTAAACATTTGGAAGATTTTTTTTTTTAAAAAAGGTAAGAGTTGTTTGATAGTAGAATAGATTGCTTAAGAATGTGGTGCACTTCCAAGAGACTTATCTGATCATAGCCCAATATTAATGACACTAAATTACAAGAAGGGAACAAAGAAATGGCGATTAAATGAAAACCTATTGAAATCAGAGGAAGATATTAAGAGAAATAAGGAGAAAACAAAAGAATATTTTTAACTAAACAACAAAGAAGAGACCAAGATCCAGATAGTATGGGACGCATATAAAGCGGTTATGAGAGGTCATCTAATACAGCAGAACTCAATTAGAAATAAAATTAAAAATGTACCAAAAAAACCTAATTAAAGAGAGGATTGAAAAAATAGAAAAAGACCTGAAAGAAGACCCAGAAAACCAAGATTTGAAAGGAAAATTAGAAATACTAAAAAAAAGAAAAGAAAAGAAAAGCATAGTATGGAACTGGAACAATACATAAAACAATCGGAATTCGAAAACGCAAATAAAATAGGAAAATTGTTAACATGGAGAATTAGAAAAAAGAAACAATCTCAACAAATTACAAAAATCAAAGTAGATGACAAAATATTGATAAAGGATAAGGAAATAATGAAAGAATTCCAGAGATTCTTCCAACAATTATATGCAAAAGATATGATCAACAAGGAAAAAATAGTAAGGTGTTTGAATAAGCAAAAAATAATCAAAATAACGGATGAACGAAAATATAACTTAAATAGAGAAATATCAATGGAAGAAATCAAAAAAGCAATTAAAAGCCTTCAAAATAATAAAGCTCCAGGGCCGGATGGTTACTCGGCATGATTTTACAAAACAATGCAGGATGAAATTTTGAAGACCTTAAGCAAGATTATGAACAAGGCATTAGGAGAAGGAGAAATTCCAGATTCATGGCCTCCTGGACCTGCAATCATATTACGACTCATGTGTTCTAACATGGGTTCGGGACTGGACTAAATTAACTAAAATTAAGATATTGGCTATAGAAGGATTTGATCTACGTAAAGGATGGCACTCATACCTTTGGTATGAAGGAACCAGGAAGGAAAAGAACTTCGGAAACCATTTCATAAGGTCGGCATTAATAAAGGTGTGGGAACGACATAAGAAATATCTGTTTAACAAAACCCCATTATGGGTTTCGCCGCTTGAGGCAAACCAGAGAAGACTGTTGGACTGGATACAATGGCCGACATACAAAGATATCTTAATTAAAAGAAATGGATCAATGGAATTGAAAAATCAGAAGGACATCTCAGACCAATACAGAAATGTATCCTGGTTTCAATACGCACAAATTAAGGAGTGTTATAAGGAGGATAAGAAATTAGGCTTTGGTGTAAAGGATGATTTTTGGGAAAAGGTACAAAAGAGTGAAAAGAAAACAATAACAATTTTATATAATAAACTAATTGATTTGGCTATGGAAACTGAGGTGATTAAAAACTCAATGATTCAGTGGGCCAAAAATATAGGTAGAACCATCCACCTGAGTGAATGGGAAATAATATGGACGAAATTATTAAAATATACATACACCTCAGATCTTAGGGAGAATTGGCTCAAGATGTTACACTGTTGGTATTTAACACCTCAAAAATTGGCGAAAATGTATAAGAATTTAGATAAGTGTTGGAAATGTAAATCTTAAGAAGATTCTTTTTATCATGTTTGGTGGTCTTGTCCCAAAACAAGAGAATATTGGAAGATGATCCACTTAGAATGTAAAAAAAATCTTAAATTTGAATTTTCCCATGTGTCCAGAATTTTATTTCTTAGGAATGTATGATGTAAATATTTTCAACAATAATAATGCGGAAAAGTTGTTTACTTTTCTTTCTACAGCTGCTAGACTGTCTTTTGCCAGACTCTGGAAGCAAGACCCGACTCCCTCAAGAGTACAATGGTTGGAGAAAATAATAGACATCAAAGAAATGGACGAATTGACCTATTGGCTTAGGCAAAATAATGGAAAAGGGACAGAAAGGACTGATTGGAACACTTTTGAAAACTACATTGAAAAGGAACTCTAATGGGACAAAATGGATAATGATTTCAGGAAAGGAGAGAGAACGAATGTAATTGAAGGGATCAAGAAAAAAATTGGGGGAAGCGAAGGAAGAAGAGTGGAAGTCGGTTTTAGATATATGGTGCCTTGGGTTTTTTTCCCCCCTTTATTCTTTTTCTCTGTTTGTTTTTGTTGTGTACTCCAAGTGTCAATTGAATGTATGTCTGTTTGTTGAATGTTTTTCTTATTGTAAAATCAATAAAAATTTGAACGCAAAAAAAGAAGAATGTGGTGGACTTTGAAGGCCTTTAAACAGAGGCTGAATGAACGTCTTTTGTGGGGGAGGGGAGTTGTGTACAAATCTATATGGTAGGGGGCTGAATTAGATGGCTGTTGAGGTCCTCTCAACCTCTTTGGTTTTATGATCTTTCAATCAAAGAAACAGGCAATTTGACAGATTTCTCTCTACTGGCAATCACAGTAAACAATAGTTGGATAAGTGGTCCTGGCAAAAGCTGAGAGCTAGAGTAGTGATTAAGAAACTGACTCACCAGTCAAAGAAGCACCTGATTTGAATCAGCTATTAACACTCTACTTTCTTTCAGCCTTACTTTTTCCATTTGCAATATGGGGGGTGTCATATCAACTATATTTTGGGTTGATGTCCGTGTAACGTGTAAAAAGTACTTTGATCAACTAAAAGAATAAGAAAAATGCTGTGCATTACACTGGCCAACACACATTTTGATGCCATAAATGTTAGCCTAGTTTCTGGGTTTATGTGTCCTGCTAAATCCAAAAATGGAACCAGTTTTCCCATATCAGCTCTAGCTTTTGAGATACCAAACATATGCTATTGACCAGCCACTATCTGGTTGTCCATGGACAATCATGATAACCATATCTAAAAATCTAAAGCTGATGCAGTATATCCAATGCAATTTTCTGACTCAACACCTCAAATAACCGAGGATCAGGACTAAAAACCAAGACAGCAAGATTTTTTTTGTTTGGCTGTGTTTTGATTGCCTGTTGAGGAGCACACCAACCACCTTATCACACTGAGAAATTTCCCAATCTTAGGACACTTCAGCCTCTATTCAAACATGGAGAGGCGCTGAACTCATTACATGAGTTAAACTACTTCTGGCAGTCATACATAGTCCTCAGTGGTTAAAAAGAGGCAGAAGTGTCCTGAAAGGCAGGAACTCCGGCAATTGACCTTATCACATTGAGAAATGTCCGCCTCATAGGACACTTTAGCCTGTTTCCTAGCATGGAGAGGCACAGAGCTTGAAAAGAGGCTGAAATATCCTTTAAAAGAGAGAACTCTGAACATGGGCCAGCAATTGAGTTCAGAGCTCCTCCCTCTTATCACACTTTACTCACATCTTTAAAACTGAAAAACAGGTGTGATGGGGACCATCAAAGTTTCCCATCATCGCCCAGCCATTAGCAAACTCTTGTATCCTATGGAGTTCGATGCAGAACAATAGGATCCCATGGAAAGCAATAGTTTTAACCCAGAACACTGCCTCTTGTATCCTTTGGGGTTTGGGGTAGAACAATTTTCCCATGGGAATATGAGGTTTAAAATTGGTGTCAGTTTCCTTTAATGTAAAGAGCTTTGGGCAGGGCAAGGGATGTCTTGGCTTTTTGATATTGTTGTTTCTCCTGATTAAAACCAAAAAAGTAATACTAACTTTATGATGAATGTAAAATTAATGTATTTGCCAGCTGTCAGGTTTTTATGTGTGAGTGTGATAGGGAGGCAGTACTCGAAATGGGATATAAGAGGGGGCAATTCTCTACACTCAAAGGACGGTCACCCATGCTTTCCCCTCTCAATGTGATGAGATTCTAAGTTTGAATCCCAGTTAAAGTAACCCATTGAATTATCAGGATTCATTGATATGTTGACTCACCATTCAGCAGTTGATTCAATGGGTATATTCTACAGTAGTTAAGGTTAACTAATTTTATGAGCCCCAAACATGAACAGTTTTTAAGAGTTGCAGTTTGGACTTTTAAAATTCTACCTGAAAGGATGAGCTTTACAGTGTACAACACCTTATAACTTCAAACAAAATCCTAGGTAGTTGTACTCATCTAATTAAAACCTACTCAACTGAAAATCCTATTTATCAGAAACAAATGTTTGTCCTATCTATACCATCAACAAACTATTCACATGAGCAGCTAGCAATAAACAACAGAAAGCTGCACAATGAATGTCAATTAATGTAATTTGCTTTTCAAATAAACGTGCTCTCTGTGTGTGCAGCGTAAGTACTGTCCTGTGTATCCATTATATAAAGGTCAATTAACCTCAATTCCAGTTAACGTGCTCAACTAAAATAAACCCAGCCAAGGAGCTATTCTTTCATTTTGTGCCACATGGCTGATACACAAACAAGTGCAGGGAAAAAAAATAAAATGCATTTCTCCCAATATTTGGGGTTACACAGGCCATTTTGAAACAAAACCATTTGGCAACCCTTAATTACTTTTCTGTAGCTTTAAAAGCTGATCTTATTATGCAATACATAATGTGTTAATGCTAGGAAATCAGAGTGTTGCCATCGCATCGACAAGAAAAGGGTGAACATTGCAATGTACAAAGGTTTGAAGAAGTATACATTAATCTGCGACTCTGTTAACACATCTCTCTGGAAATCTTTGAAAAAGGTATCCTGGACTCTTTCAAGATCGTAAAAGGGTTTTATCTTTGGCTGCCGCATGTCAGCATTTATAGTAAAAGTCAATCAAGTGCTTACTTCCTCTGCTTAATCAGGAAGAATGTTTGCCATGTAATGGGCAGATTTGGAAACCCTTGTGTGGAATTCTGCAAGCAGCACTAATTGAAAGACCCATCAGTGGTTTTGAAAAAATTGAAGCACAAGTAATTGGTTGAAGTCAAAAGTATTGGTTTGGGAAAGTATAGAACCCTCTAAATACCATAAAAATTAAGTATTTTGGAAGAGTGTTTGATTATGTGCTGGGTCATCATTACCCTGTAACCTTCTTGAATCAGCACTTCCTAATCATTCTTTCTTTTCTTTTTTTTTTTACTTCAGTGAATCATAGCATTTTCCTTAGTGTCCAAGATCCTCATGGTCAGTTTAGGTATACCTTTAGGTATACCTCAGTGTTAGTGAAACAATACATTTGCACAAAGTTTTATCTTTACCTTAACAGAATTATCCAAGGTAATTATCTAAAACAGATTCAGCTCAGCACCTTAAACAGATCCTTTATGTTTTAGTCTAAAATACTAGATGCACTGCTCCTTTGACTGGGAAACCATCAGCATTTTGCATGTTTCCCATCCCAGTGCCCTTGACCCAAATCTTCCACTGATGAAACTGGGGAAGGTGTCTGGGATTATTAGCATTGTGCCTAGTGCTATGATTGCACCACAGACTTGTATAAAGGCATTATTGGCAATTTTATTTTTGATCATTTTCCTAATGAGCCTGAGCATGGAAGTCACAGTAGGCACACTCTGAATTGATATTTTCATTGAGGTATTCAGCACAGCCTCTAGCTCTCCTTCCTGGTCAGATCATGGTCAAGTCAGGCCATATGTGAAATCATGATACTTTTTTTTGCCCAGGTGTGCTCTATTTTACACCTGGACATTACTTTTCCTCTTTATTATCCACACAACTTTTGGAGAGATATTTTCAGGAAATTTGCACTGCTTCCCACCCCTTTTTTATTTTAAAAAAAATTACTGACATTGACAAGCTTTACCCATTAAAGGCTCAGCCAAAATTCCCAAATATTTATGAATATAATGTATGTCCTAATAAATATTATAAGAAGAGTATACCTGTAACATCCTACCATGAAAACTAATAATTTATTCCTCTTTACAGCTTTCTGTGTTTGTATTGGTTACTGATCCATAACAAAACATGTCTTCCTGTTCCGCAACTGCTACATTTGCTTTTTGAGAGCAATTCTCCTGAGACCCCTAAAGAAAATTGGGAATCAAAAGTATGGAATCTATCAGAAATCTGTCCACATGTTGACATCATCAAATAAATCTACCACAACTGTTGCTATGTTTCATTACCATAATATTATTTCTCATATCTTATGTTCAATCCAGTAGAGAGTAAGGATTTTGATGAATGTTGAATCATGTAATGATAGAGTTGGAAGAGACCATGTGTGCCATCTAGTCAAACCCCTTGCCAAGCAGGAAAAGCACAAAGTATCCCTGACAGAAGGCCATCCAGCCTCTGTTTAAAAATTGCTAAGGAAGGAGCTTCCACCACACTCTGACACAGAGAGTTCCACTGTTGAACAGCTTATATGGTCAGGAATTTCTTCCTAATGCTCAGGTGAAATCTTCTATCCTGTAATTTATATCCATTGCTCCAAGTCCTAGTTTCAAGGGAAGAAGAAAACAAACTTGTTCCCTCTTCCATATAATACCTTTTCTCATATTTATACATGACTATCATATCTCCTCTCAACCTTCTCTTCTACAGGCTAAACATACCCAGTTCTTTAAGATTCTCCTTATAGGGCATGGTCTCCATACCTTTGATCATTTTGTTGCCCTCTTCTGGACACCTTCCAGCTTGTCAATATCTCTTTTGAACTGTGGTGCCCAGAATTTGACATAGTATTCCAGGTGAGTTCTAACCAAAGCAGAATACAACAGCACCATGACTTCCTTCGATCTAGACACTGTACACCTTTTGATGTAGCCCAAAATCCCATTGGCTTTTTAAGCTGCTGCATCACACTGTTGGCTCATGTTCAATTTGTTGTCCACGAAGACTCCAATATCTTTTTCACATGGACTGTTTTCAAGCCAGGCATCACCCATTCTGTGTCTTTGCATTTCATTTTTTTTCTGTCTAAGTGGAGTATCTTGCATTTGTCCCTGTTGTCCTTCATCCTTCAACAGTCAATCCAGTGACATCACAAAGGGGCACTTCAATTAGCAACACCCTTTGTTGTATATACAAAAAAAGACAAACAAGTAGACAGACAGTCTTTGCCTTTTATATAGATAGATAATTGTTGTATGTTCAAAAATATTAGAAAATATTATTCACATTAGAGGTGTGTTTCTTTTCTTTTTAACTATACTTTTAATGACTGGTTGACTATTTCTGAAAACAAACAATTAAATTTAACAGTAGATATCATTTTCAAAAACCATTATATTTTGGGATACAGAGATGGGAATGTCCAAATCCTCATTATAATCTCAAACTGCTTCTGGATGTCAGGCAAAGATGAAGAAATTCCTGCAGATTTCTATCTAGGCCTATGGTTACTGTGTGTTTTTAAAGCTTAAACCATTGTCTTACACTTAGAGATCATTTCCTCTGCATTCTGTACAGAAAAGAAAATCTCTTAATGTGAAGTCTTCTTAAATCAATGGACCAAACCAACTCATGCCCCATTCAGACAAATGGGACCTGTGACCCAGTCTGACAATCACAGCAAGAGGAATATTTTTGGAGTTCAAAATCTTGGTCCCTGCATTGTTCTCAATTCTTCCTGACAGGGCAAGACAGGTCAGTCTTCATTTTTGCAAAATGTTCACATCATTTCTCTCAAAGTATCATTTCTTTGGCTTATAAATTCAAACCAAGGGTTTTTTTTTCCAAATCAGATTTAGGTCAGCCCTTCCTCAATCTGATGCTTTCTAGTTCCATCCACTGTTTGTGTTGGCTGGGGATAATGGGAATGATAATCTAAGACAGATAGAAAGGAACAGATTGATAAAGGCCAGAGGGTACTGTTCCATTATCTGGGCAGAGGCTACTTGGGGGCACTAGAGAGAGATGGATAGTCCATTTATGGGGGTGAAGGGTGGGCCGAAAGAAGAAAACCATTTCTCTGTTTTCCTGTTATTCCCCCCACCCATGTCTCCATCGTGGAAACAACCCTTGCTTCTGAAATGGGAAGGGTGGAGAAAATCTGTGAAAATGGTTTTCCTCCTAGATCTAGATATATATAGAGAAAATAATATTCATCATTGTCATACATAGTTTTATGTCAGTTTATCCATCACAGGAATCTGAACAGACATTCTACGTAATGGATAATTAAAGTAGCCTTTTAGCCATTGATTACAACAATGTCATTATGTAGTCTGGCTAATGTTTCATCAGAATGACAAAGGTGTACACTGCCTTGTGATTGACAAAGACCGCATTGTAAACAATTTCCCATAAGTTTTACTCTTACTGCTGAGAATAACTGATCCAAGACCAGCATATTGCAGGGAGGACGCAGCCTATTTGTCTACAGCAAATGGTCACTCGTAACAGTATAGTTATAATATTTGATCTCATTGAAGTGAGCATGGTAATATAACTATATGCAGACAACATTATATTCAGAATTGAACATGCTAATTATGCTTTTCTTTGCTGCTGCCTCCATGTGCCTTCAAGTCACTTCTGATTTTTGGCAACCCTACCATGGCATTGTTTCACTGATAATTTTTCAGAGTGGGGTTGCCATTGCCTTCCTTTGAGACTGAGAAAGGGTGATATTTAGGGTCATCCTGTAAGTTTCTATGGTAAAGTGGATATTTGAAACCTAGGTCCCCTTCCACACAGCTGAATAAAACCCCACATTATCTGCTTTGACCTGGAATATATGGAAGTGTGGACTCAGATAATGCAGTCCAAAGCAGATATTGTGGGATTTTCTGGGTTATATAGCTGTGTGGAAGGGCCCCTAGGCTTCAGCACCATTCAGCACCTTTGACTTATGTTTTATTACTTACATTTACAACTTGCTGTTTCTCTAACACATTCAGATCAATATATTTTGTTTTCCTCATTCTCATTTTCTTAACCTTGTGAGGTGGATCAGGCTGAGAGGGAATGACAGGCTCAAAATAAATCAAGTACATGCAGTCCCTGAGTTACAAACATCGACTTACAAGCAACCCATAGTTAAGAACGGGGGTGAGACAACAGGAAATGAGCTCGCATCAAAATCTATAAATCCATACATCCAAAATCGAAACGCTACCCTCAACTTATACACAAGGACATATTATACATGAATATATATGGTACACTTATTGGTACAGGATTGTTCTGACTGATAATTCTTGAGGATGCTCAAGTAGTCCCATTTTATCAGATCATTTTGCAGGTGGGTGGGCTAAGCATGCCCACCTCCTTGGGCCCTTCCACACAGCCATAAAAGCCAGAATATCAAGTTAGAATAACTCATATTACCTTCTTTGAACTAGAATATCTGAGTGCACACTGCCATATATCCCAGTTCAAAGCAGATAATGTGGGATTTTATTCAGCTGTGTAAGAGGTCCAAGTACTGGTGTCCATGATGCCCAGGTAGTGGTTATACCATAGGAGGATAAACCTTCTATCTACAGGCTATTAGATAATGCTCATAATAGTGGGGTATAATTGCTCCTTTTCCTCCAAAACAACACTAAGGGCCCTTCCATACAACTATATAACCCAGAATGTCAAGGCAGAAAATCCAACAATATCTGCTTTGAACTGGGATATCTGAGTCCACGCTGCCATAAAGTCCAGTTCAAAGCAGATAATCTGGGATTTTATTCAGCTGTGTGGAAGAGGCTAAAGTGTGGAGGAAGAGTCCTGCCCTCACGAAGAGAGGGAAATCTTCTTATTGGCATCCTAATCCACACTAGCTGCATCTGTTCTTGTATTTAGGATTTCCCTACAGCATACCCAAAAAGCCAAATATAGTGAAACTATGAACCGGATAAGAGCTTTAAAGTAATATATACATGTACTGGCAGTCCCTGAATTACAAACATCCAACTTACAAATGACTCATAGTTAAGAACGGGGGTGAAAGAACAGGACACGAGATAAATGTATCTCTTGGAAGGGACATTCACTCCTGAAAGAGTTATCATGAGGAAAAGGGGTCTCCACTCAGGCTTTATCACCAAACCCTGTTTCCACAACAAGCCAGATTTTTCAAAATCCAGTTATCACAGGGATAGAAAGTGAGATGGAGTTTTCTGAACAGAAACACAGGCAGCAAAACAAACACTACAGGGATGTTAACTCTTCCATATGCTATCCAAAGCTTTTATATATTGAGCTGGAGTTGCACTTTAAAAATCTACCTGTTCTGACTTACATACAAATTTAATTTAAGAACAAACTTACAGAACCTATCTTGTTCATAACTTGGGGACTGCCTGTACATGGAAACAGCCAAATAACACAAATCCGATGGTTAGTCCTAGAGTAACTCTACATAAACAAAATAAATGTAGTAAGTCAACACATTTCCCAGTTCTGTTGTCATATCTAACAACCTACAGAACCTATCTTGTTCATCACTTGGGGGCTGCTTGTATTTTCATGGCTCAGTTAACATGTATCATATACATTATAATTGTCATATACACTTCTTGACAATAAAGTTTCCCTGTTAGTTCTTCATACTCTTTATTTAAACTGCACTGGCTCACAGGGATGTAGAACTGAAACTGCAGACTAGAACATCAACTATAAAGAAATATATCACATGACTGGGCAAGACAGGCAACTGTTTTCTAAATTTAACTTAAATAAATATGATTAGGTTTGTATTTTTGTTCCTAAATTTCAGAGAACTGGGTGAAGTAGCTAAAAAATATAACCAGCAGCAAACTAAGTGAATTCTTAAACAATTAGTATATATTTTCAATGTTATATGAATGGAAACAGTCTCATAGCACTTTCAAGGTTAATGAATTTATGATTGCATGAGCTTTGATGAACTTTAGTTCATAAGAACTCATGCTGCAATAAATTTATTGAAGTGCCTCACAACTATACTGTTTTTGCTTCCACAAAAATTGAAACAAGAAAAAAAATATGAAAAAGTTCTTACAGCCTAGATGAATATATGGAATGTAGAGACAGAAACATATCTGGATCATGTTAATAAAAAAAATTACATGAGAAACTTATTGATTGGTAAATACTGTAGTGACATAACATGGCAGACCACCTGATAAACATTTCAAAGATGGTAGTATGATTAATATCTCATATCTTACATTTTGATAAGGCTTCAAGAAAAATGCCCTCTGAGGTAGGCAGTTTGAATTGAGGCAATTCTTCCTACAAAGCATCTTGAACATCACCGGGGTCTTGTGGAACAACATTTTGATTAGCTAAGTGAAAATGAATCACAAGCGCTGGCATAGAGTTATCCTACAGTTTTTATTCAATGAATGATCAATTGGCTGCAGAGTTGATGAAACATGAAAAAAGGAAGATCAATGGAAGACATTATATCCTTATAAGACAGAGATTCTTTGCTCAAGGCCTTAAAGGTTCCACCATCCTCATCAGACACGGATCATAATTACAAAGATATGGTAATTGGTGACATTAAATCAAGCACACATGCAAGATCTGCTGTCACAGCAGGAATGCCTGTCCCAAGAGCTGGCGAAGGAATTCTTCTCCCTATACCAGCAAAGCAGGATCACCAACAGCTACTGACACAGCTGCGGTCTCCATTTTCAGTCTGTTGGAGCTACACCCGATTGAAGCAATCCCATTAAATGCAAACTTTAATTATTTCTTTAAATAAATATTTTGTTCTGTAAGCCACATACTTTCCAGGTTTAGCATGGCAACAGTACAACACAGTAGTAATGTGCTGTTGAAGGCTTTCATGGCTGGAATCACTGGGTTGCTTTGAGTTTTCTGGGCTCTATGGCCATATTCCAGACGCATTCCAGAAGCAAAACGTCAGGAGAGAATGCTTCTGGAACATGACCATACAGCCCGGAAAACTCACAGCAACGCAACGCAATGCAACACAATACAAGTGAAATGACAACGGAGACAGTAAACAATAGCTCTAACAAAACTTTCAAAATTTCATTAAAAATAGCAGTTCCTAATTGGCTCTGTCATAAAAATTGCCAGTAATGAAATAATAATGAAAGTTTTGTTAGAGTTCTGAAATTTTCACCACCAGAACTTTAGCAACATTGTAGAAGCAAAGAACTGGTGCCCCCTAGTCTTCACCACCAGAACTTTAGTTTTGCAAGTACTTTATAACCATTTAGAACCATGGATTGCCCATGCCTACTTTCTGCCATTGAATCAATTGAGGGCCAACTACTTTTGCACTGTGAATTCAGTTTATAGTAGCTGAAGTAAATTGGTGACAAAGCACAAAAAAGAAACTGGAACATTTTAAAAACAGCTCGAAGTGTAATGACAAAGAATTAAACAGAACTGCCACTGTCAAATCAGAAAAGTTGAAAGATATGTGAATGTGTCCTCCAACCTGAGCACGTTTCTGGAATTCTTTCCCAGTATAAATAGTACCTCCAGACATTCCAATAAAGAGTAATACTCTCAGTTTGTCTGAACATAATTTTTCACAAGACCTCTTGCAGATATAGCACTTTAACGAAGTGCTCCAAATATGTTCACTCTTATAACTGTAATGGTTAAGAGGTCACTACAGAAAGAGTTTCTTAAATTACACAATTATTTTCTGGAAAGTTTTAGAAGTATTGATCAAGCAAAAAGTAAAAAAAACACATTGTGGTGAAAATCATAGAATCATAGAATCAAAGAGTTGGAAGAGACCTCATGGGCCATCCAGTCCAACCCCCTGCCAAAAAGCAGGAATATTGCATTCAAATCACCCCTGACAGATGGCCATCCAGCCTCTGTTTAAAAGCTTCCAAAGAAGGAGCCTCCACCACACTCCAAAACTATACAAGCAAAGGCAGAAAAGACGTAACATGATTCTTTTGACATGTAGTGACAACTCCATCAAGCAAAAATGCTTTTAAAATACAGGAGAAGAAACTGATGATGCTTAGTGTCACATATCCGTATCTTGTTTTAGTATTGGCTAAAGATTATACTTAAGGTGATTCTGAATTAAAGCCCATGAAGTTCCTGAATGGCCACGAGGCTATCGGGGGGGGGGGGGGCATTAAAGGAAATGTAAAAATTGTTTTGTCTAGTAGCAGCTACTAACTGCTTCCATTTAAAGCAGCTTAGCAGTGACTCCAACAATACTGTCTTCAATCTATGCCTGATGAATAAGACAGCACCCTGCATTTTGCACCTCTTGCTTGGCCAAATAAAAGTATTTCTGTAGTGTGCATTTTCTTTTATAGACATGACAACCCTGGATATAGAGCAGTGGTTCTCAACCTTCCTAATGCCACAGCCCCTTAATACAGTTCTTCATGTTGTGGTGACCCCCAACCATAAAATTATTTTTGTCGCTACTTCATAACTGATATTTTGCTACTGTTAAGTATCCTAATGTAAATATCTGATATGCACAATGTATTTTCATTTAATGGACCAAATTTGACACAAATACCCAAAACGCCCACATTTGAATGCTGGTGGGGTTGGGGGGCGTGTGATTTTGTCCTTTGGGAGTTGTAGTTGCTGAGATTCAGAGTTCACCTACAATCAAAGAGCATTCTGAACTTCACAAACGATGGAATTGAACCAAACTTGACACACAGAACTCTCATGACCAACAGAAAATTGAGTTTTGGAGTTGTTGTTCAACTACATCCAGAGAGCACTGTGGACTCAAACAATGATGGATCTGGACCAAACTTGGCACAAATACCCAATATGCCCAAATGTGAACACTGGTAGAGTTTGGGGGAAATAGACCTTGACATTTGAGAGTTGTAGTTGTTGTGATTTATAGTTCACCTACAATCAAAGAGCATTCTGCACCCCACCAATGATAGAATTAGGCCAAACTTCCCACATAGAGCTCCCATGACCAACAAAAATACTGTTTTCTGATAGTCTTTGGCAACCCCTTTGACACCCCCTCATGACCCCCTAAGGGGTCCTGAACCCACCCCCCACCCCCAGGCTGAGAAACACTGATATGGAGAAGGATTTGAAAATAAAACAGTTAACATTCTGAGAGATATGCATGCCACGATTCCTTGCAGTATTCCTCTACTTGTCAGTGCATTTCTGAGATAGGCCTACTGTCCAATGTTTATTGCAACATTCCAAAGTCTTTGCATACACCTCTCATGTGTCAGTTGGTAGGCACTTCTGGCAGCAAAAGGGCACTTTGACCAGCATACTTTTAGAGCTGCCAACTTAACGGTACACCTGTCAGTCCACTTTTTAAAAAATCAAAACATTTATCAACACCCTGCAGCTGCTGGACATAAAGAACGACATTTGACTTGATGAATCACACGATATGCATGGATTATCATTAGAATTAGTCACCATTTCCCCCTGATTGACCTAATTTGCCTTCTTATCAGGCTGAGCTGCCTACTGGTAGCTGTAACTTAATGTGCTCTCTTCTCTCACGTACAGCAGTTGTCCACTGGCGTGCCGTAGGCTGCTAGGCAGAAGGAAATTCCCTTGCTAAGTATCTCCTTGTTTCATACCTTCATAACTAAGAAGCATGCAACTGGTTGCTTCATAGCAAAGGATTTGCTCCACATGCATGCTGTTCTCCACTGGCAGAACTGTGGACTTTGCTTAGGAGAATGTACAGCTGTAGTGTGGAGCTTGCCTTATCTGTGGACAAAGTAAAGTAGCTGTGTCAGGCAACAGATACTGGGACACAACCAAAGTTGTTGGAAGGCAGCAGTTATGGGTGCGATTGAGTTTGTCTTATAACTCTTAAGCTATTCTCTGCTTCTCAAGTATGGTGGAGCATGCTGTCCCATTGTCACTGCTGAAATAATATTCAAATAACACTTTGGTCATCTTCAACATATATTGAAGTTGACCAAAGTGTTACTTGAATATTATTTTAGAGGTGGCAATGGGACAGCATACTTGAAGGTAGAGAGTTCCATTTAATAATTTGACTCTGTCAGAAAAAAAAATATCTTGGCTTGACATTGCCATGGTGCCACCAGATCCTGCGCTCTACATTTTGGAATGACAAGATAGTGTAAGATTTTTTTCACTGATGGAAATAGATACCTCTGCAAAGAGCAAGTGGCATGTATTAAAGGGCAAACAAATTTACTATGATATTGAAATCATGTGAACATATTATTTTCTTTTCAGAAAGGCAATAGTTTCAAAAAGATTGTCCTTGGACTTTATTGTACAAAGCTGTTATTCCATGTCAATTGTGCAGTCACAAATGCCAGATAAATATAGACATAAGCACCTTTTTATCACACCCCTCTTCATGTCCACAATTGTGCCAATTTGCTAATCCATGGTCCTGTGATATTATCATAACTCTGTCTTCCCATACTTTCACTACAGTGTTATTTTTTAATTTTTTGAATGCAATTTCACTGTTCCAGCAATGGTTAATTTTAAAAGGGGAAATAGTAGTATAAAGTATTAAATAAACACCTCTGGAATATAAAAAATGAGGGAGGGGAGTGGTAGAAGAGAATAATTCTTCCCCTAACATAATTTTACTATTCATATGCTGACATAGAATCCAACAAACCCATTGCAGAAGGTAAGTGCTGGGAGCTTCTCAGGGTTGGCAGCTGTTTATGGATTTTACCAGTGAACTTCTGGGAATGGGTGACTCTGGGTGACAAGGCAGACCAGCAACAGCATGCACACAGCATCATGTGATAGAGGCCATCACCAAAGGTGATGCTTCAATACTGGTTTGCCTGTCTCATGCAATAAAGTTCATTGGCCCAGCTCTTTCCAAATATTCTTTTAAGATGATGGTGCAGCTAAGCCTAAGGGAATGGAGTGATAAAAGAACCAATTGGAAAGGTCAGCCTTGTGTGAAAAGGTGCCAGCATTTCTAGTTCTCCAGGGCTGAGAGCATGGAGAGACAAGATTTTCCTTTGCAAGCACTAGATTATTAAAGCCAGCTTGGCAAAAAAGCAAACCCTAAGGAAAGGTGCCAATGTTTGAGAGAAGTGTGATGTTTGTAGCTATAGCAATAATTTTACAAATGACTAATAATAAAGAGTCAATAATCAGAAAGATGTTCTCTGAAGTGAATACTACTAAATTACTTCAGGGAGGAAATCAATTACCTCCAAGGCAGCTGCAGCTCCCCAATTCAATATCCAAATTTATGAGAGCTGCTGCAGCTACAGAATGCTGAAATCCACAACCTTTCAGCAAGGAAAGTTTCCGTGGTTTCTTGGGTGAACTGACATTTCCCTTAGACTATAGAAATTCCTTTGACAACATTTCTTTACCATTATGTCAGCTGGTGCAGAAAGGAAAGAGGCAGGTATCCGATTCTCAAAGAAGCTAATAAACAATGGCTATATTTTAATAGTCGCCCCAGTGACTTAAGGTTGAATATGACCCGAGTCCACTTTCAGGTGTCATCTTGACTTTGTATGCTTGAAAAAAAGCTTCTGTAAAATAAAAATAACCTATACCAAGTTTCCAGTAGTGTGGATACTCTCTCTCTCTCTCTCTCTCTCTCTCTCTCTGTGTCTATCTATCTAAATAAAAATGTATGCTCGTTTGTGGGATTAACAGAACTCAAAAACCACTGGACGAATTGACACCAAATTTGGATACAAGGCACCTAACAACCCAATGTATGCCCTTCACTAAAAAAAAAATGATTTTTTTCATTTGGGAGTTGTAGTTGCTGGGATTTATAGTTCATCTACAATCAAAGAGCATTCTGAACTCCACCAACGATGGAATTGAACCAAACTTGGCACACAGTTCTCCCATGACCAACAGAAAATACTGGAATGGTTTGGTGGGCAGTGTCCTTTGGTTTTGGAGTAATAGTTCACCTACATCCAGAGATCACATGGACTCAAACAATGATGGATCTGGACCAAACTCTACACGAATACTCAATATGCCCAAATGTGAACACTGGTGGAGTTTGGGGGAAATAGAAACTTGACATTTGGCAGTTGTAGTTGCTGGGATTTAAAGTTCACCTATAATCACAGAGCTTTCTGCACCCCACCAACAATGAAATGGGCCAAAAGAACACAGAACCCCCATGACCACCAGAGTGGGCCACAGCAACAGGTGGCAGGGGCCAGCTAGTCTATCTATATAAATGTAATGTTTGAGGGATCAACATAACTAAAAAAAAACACTGGACAAATTGCTGCCAAATTTGGCCACTAGACACCTACTAACCCAAGGAGCGACCATCACTCAAAATTTTTATTTTGTCATTTGGGAGTTGTAGTTGCTGGGATTTATATTTAACCTACAATCTAAGAGCATTCTGAACTCCAGCAGTGATGGAATTAAACCAAATGTGGCACACAGGACTCCCATGACCAACAGAAAACACTAGAATGGTTTGGTGGGCATTGACCTTGAGTTTGGGATTTATAGTTCACCTATATCCAGGGAGCACTTTGGACTCAAACAATGATGGATCTGAACCAAACTTAGCACAAATATTCCATATGCCCAAATATGAACACAGATGGAGTTTGGGTAAAATAGACCCTGACATTTGGGAGTTGTAGTTACTGGGATTTATAGTTCACCTACAATCAAAGAGCTTTCTTAACCCCACCAATGACAGAATTGGGTAAACTTCCCACACAGAACCCCCATGACCAATAGAAAATACTTAAGACCATCCAGTCCAACTCCCTTCACCAGGGCAAGAAAACATAATCAAAGCCCTCCTGACAGCCATCAAGCCATAGATATAAATAGATATATATGATTCACACAGACAGAGATATAGTATCATAGATTTGAAAGGGACTCCTAAAGAAGGACAATTATATGTTGCATGTTCCAGAGTAGGCAAAACAGACAATCTCCACATCAACACTGACAAAGAAACAGCAAGAAATACCCATAAGCATAAAGACATTACATATATTAGAAATCAACAATATATATATTCTTTTGGTGGTACTGAAATTAGTGTGCAGCTTGCAATCAATGGTGTCTTAGAACCGAAGAAATACAGTAGTTGGACATGTATAGCCACTGTGACAAGGCACAATGGAAAAATTGAGTTGCGGGAAGTGGGACAAAGAGAATGATACTCTTTTTATATGCTTTCCTGAGTAAGCTGCTTTGATCCAAATGAGGAAATAGATGTTGTCTGTTAAAAAACACCCTAAAATTCTTTCTTCTTAGTTATTACAAGTTGCATATAGCCACCCTATTCCATACTATGTAAAAACTTTGGTCTGAAAATCAAGCAATGTTGCAATGTGCTTCCTTAGATTTTCTAAGACAGGAGATGCAACTTTATCACCAGCACATAAATAATCCAAAAGTGAAATGCAAAAGTACAACAAAAAGAAAAAAAATGGAACTATATTTAGGAACTGTTAATGGATAACAAGTAATAATAATACACTTTATATTCAGCTGTATCTCCCTGGAGAGACTCAGAGCAGATTACAGAACATATATGAGGCAAACATTCAGTGCCTTTTTCACAATGACACACAATAACACAGACAGAGGTAAATGTTGTCCCCCTTTTTCATCTCTGACGTCTGGAGGTGATGCTCAACTTCTGGTCATGGGGAGGTTCTCCATTTTTTCCATGTCTAGGAGCCTGTTCTCCATCAATATCTCCTATCTGTTGCCAGCATGTTTTGCATATCTGCACGGGGTGCCCTTTTACTTTCATGCCGAAGCAGTACCTATTAATCTACTTGCAGTCTATGCTTTCGAACTGCTAGGCTGGCAGAAGGACTGTGGCTCATTAGGTGAGCACATATTTTGAATATCAGCCCAGGTTTAAATCCTGGTATTTTTAAGCATGAATGTTACAATATGTATCTTTTATATGTGTGCTTATAGATTTTTTGCAATTTTTGTGTGTTTTGACTGTGAGTTAGATACTAGTGGAGACAATGGCAGTGACCATAGCTAACACTTGTTAGAATTATGCATAAGGAGGCACAGGAACATCCTCTTGAATTTTTTTTCTTGGAATCCTATGATGAAGCAAGTGATAATACTAATCCATTATTATTGTTGTTGTTATTGTTATTATTATTATTATTATGACATTTATACCACACTTTATCTTCACAAAGGAAACACAAAGCAGTTAGATATAAAATAATTAATATACAATTTAAAATATACAGAAATGCAGACATTAAAATCAAATTAAACACAAGTAGCAATAAAAAATTCACAGTTAAAATCCATTAAAATAACTGCACCATTTCACATTTTTTTCTGGGGATATACTGCTTTTTGTTTGTTGTATAAGCATTGTTAACAAGGCTTCTCTTGTGGATTTGGACACATGCTGTTAGTTGCGATGTGGTGCACTGGATTCAAACTGACAAATATTATCACTGATTTGGAACCCTCGGACTTCCAGCATCTCAAAACTAGATTTGGCACTGATCACATGGTAAGATGAATGCATGGACAGGACACCAGAAAAGCAATACTGTGTAAACAACAAAATGGTATACTAACAAAGAAATGGCAATTTTTGCAATAATGAGCCAAATCTTAAAATTGTGCTGATCTAGGATGGCAAAACACGGATAGGAAGAAGTAGTCTACAAGGTGGTTAATCGAGTGCTATTAGGAGAATCTTGCAACAGAATGAAGGGCAATTACTAGGTGTTTCGTTTTCATAGAGAACAAGATTGCAAATAAACACTAAGGACTTCTTCCCAGAGAGCTTTTTGTGCCCTTCTTTCTTCTTTTAGATGGGGGTCTGCTGAGCATCAACAGACAATGCTGCCTCCCCACAACAGACAATGCTGCCCCCCCTCCCAAAGTTGAGGGGAAGTATTGCAAGATGCTTCCTCCACCATAACAATTTTGGTAAGCTCTAAAAGGAGAGGAAACCTGCACTTTCCTCTCCTTTCCCCCACATGATGGGGGAATGGGCGATGGGGCAATACATATTGCCACCCTTTATCCCATATGATGGGGACAGCGTGCCAACACACCTTGTCCAGCCCCCACCATATGATGGGAAAAAAGAGATAAGGCACACAGGGCTCCACGAACCATCCCACATGCCTTCCCTTTTGCCAGTGACTGCTGGCAAAATGACACATCTCCAAGGGCTGTGTGAAATGGTCCCAGTACACCATGGTGTGATAATTTCCAATGCTACTGGGAAGAAGAATATCCAGAAGTGAATATGGGATAGACTAGGGACTGCAATCTACTTCCTGAGCTTGTGTGCTTCAGTGTCTTGGCCTAGCCTATCTCATAAATCAACCAGAATCAAGAGTACCAGGTAGCTGAAACTACTATTTGACACAATATACCACAACAAATCACTGTGAAAGCACTGAAATAGTTTCCACTTCTAAACCTGGACTTCTTAAAGAACAGTACAGAATGTAGGTATAGATGACAATGAGAACTATAATTGTTGTTGTCATATTGCATAAATAACATGCACAAACAAAATGGCAAATTTCCAAGAAAACCTTGCAGTAAAACAAATTCAGAATTTCTCATCTCCAGTATTTTTATAATCTCTTTCATATACTGGCCCATTGAATATTGCTTTTTCCTCTCAGGATTATGAAACTATTATTCCACTGGAAAAAAATCACTCCGTGGCTGTCCCCTTCCTTCATAATTGCAGTTAATGTGAAGTACTTATGTACTATTTCAATTTAATATCTGATATGGCCTCTGTAAAGGTATTACATCCTGCACTTACTGGGTGATGGACTCTAACCTAATAGGGCTTTTCTGTCTCTAACTACCCTGATCCAGTGTCCATTTTGCTATTCAGATTGAACAGTGTCTGCTGAAATGGAAAACTAGAAAGCAATACTTAGATGAAATAATTTAAATTTAACAGCAGTTTGAAAGCATTTGTTTTAAGTTACAATGATAACAGAAGGAAGGCACATATGGAAAAGCTGATTCGTTTCTGGTGAATAGATCATTCAGAAAGCCTATTCTTTTGCAAAGACTGCATACGCTATCAGTCATAATATCTGTGACTGTGCTTATGTTATGCATGTATATTTGCTTAGATCACAGTGAATATGCTAGGTTTGCACTAGGTATGTCATCTATAGATGGATTAAGGTGTAGATCAGAAAGAAAACAGATCATAACAACAAATGAACTGAAAGTCAGATGACAAGGTAAGTCAAAGAACCATGGGAACCTTGGCTGGTTGGATGTCATGTTTGCTGTTAACCGCCTTGAATCTCTACATTGCAAGAAAGACACGATAAAAGTAAAGTAAATAAATGAATGAGCAACTGCTCAGTCATGATCATTTGTAAGATATGCAGCTTCACAAATCATGGGTCTTATTGCTATATTTTGTTAATGTGTTGAATGTTAACCTTTTCATCTCTGGTTTGAATCTTAAGTAACCAAAAGCAGAATTAATAATTTATTTTTGGTTTGTGTCTCTAGTTTGCTGATTGACAAACAATTCAAACAGGGGTAAGAGCCCATGTTCAGTCTGTTAGTGATGCATGATTCATGTGACAAATAACCATAGAATGAAACTTAGTTATTTGTGAATCAAGCAACACCACCAGCAAATTGTTTACAAACAATAAAAAAGAATTTCACAATTTCCTGATTCCATGCAATAAAAAGGATGTTTACAGTTTCCTGCCATATGTTCCAAATCCAATCAGTGATAATCAAAGGGGATCAGACTCAAGAAGCAAGAGAGAAAAGGACTACACACACTGCATATCCATGTGTTTTTCTGAGCCCCTTTTCAAAAGCTGGATCAGGTTAATGCAATTTAGAATGGGGTTGGGGAGGGAAGATTGAGGAGGGGATTTAGTTCTTTTCCCTCTTATTAAGAAACTCATCACTTCCTTACAAGCCACAAGGCTTCAAATTGTTCATAGCATCCAAATGGAAGACCTTTCGAAGTTCCTGTAGTTGCATGAAACCCTATCGATACTTGCCAAGGAATTATCTTTCCCCCTCAATGAACTCTGCTAGTTTCCCACCCCTGATATTTTTAGGATGCTATCTCTATTATTCCCACCTACAGAAAATCATGGTGGATGGTCAGACAAAGAAAAAATCAGGGCAGTATGAAAATAGTAAGCCAATCAATATGTATGCAGACCAAATGATAAAGAAGCACTAACCCGAGACCTAGAGTAAGCAGCAGTCAACAACTCTCCAATAATGCCCCCCTCCCACTGCTGCCCCAAGGAAGACTTGCAAGGTACTATGGCAACACTGAAATAACTCATAATCTCATAAATAAACCTGTGAGGGCACTTGACTAGTGTATATGTAGTCCCTTGTACCATCAAGCACAGGATGCTATAAAGGAGATAAAATCCAACTCCACCATGTTATATAAAGGGAGCAACATAAACAAAAAATGTTTTGACACCAAAAATATTATTGGAGAAAGAGAGGGTCATGTATAATAAACAGTCACTTTGTTCAGCAAAACAAAACTACCAAGTCATGAACTGAGGACTGAATTGTGTGTGTGTGTGTGTGTGTGTGTGTGCGCGCGCGCGTGCGCGTGTGTGTCTGTGGTATTATCAAATTTTACCCTGTGTTTCCTGATTCTGCAGAAATCAAAAGATGGCAACACTATTTGGTACCCATCAATTCTTACAGTTGAGCTAGAAATAGCAGCTGGTAAAAGATAATTCAAAAACCTCAATAAATAAAAATACTGGATATAGTGAAGAAT
This sequence comes from Anolis sagrei, assembly GCF_037176765.1. Taxonomy (NCBI): domain Eukaryota; kingdom Metazoa; phylum Chordata; class Lepidosauria; order Squamata; family Anolidae; genus Anolis; species Anolis sagrei. Next base: position 61,160,457 of record NC_090023.1, on the reverse strand, counting down.
AGGCATCTTTTACACAAGCATATGGTGGACAGTATACACCCCAAGCTAAGAATTACTACAGAGCATAAAGTAATGGCGAAGTACAAAAAGCACTATGATGCAACCCAATAGGCCTATAAACACCAGCCAGGCAGAAGAAAGGCAGAAAACTGGGCAGTGTATTTTTATTGTTTTGTGGTTTGTACAGTCAAGAATCATTTCTATTTTTACAGCTGGATCATTTTCAGGAGAGGTGTTCAGGCTCTGTGCAAGGACTGTAGGTTTACAGTATCTGCTTTCAACAAACTTTTCCTCTAGGCAAAACAGACACTTGCTACTCACATGACAGCATACAGGGGTGATACTGAGAAAATGAGACAAGTCGTGGCGAACATTTTTGCTTGTCTTGTAAGAATAATCTGACTAATGTCGGAATGATTCCATCAATATTGTCAGAAATAGCTCTCGGAACCCTGCAGGTATGTTGAAAGCCTTCGCGGAGGCTACAACTAATGCAATGTGGATGCCAAATGACTGGAGATTTCTGGAAAGTTATGAAGCAATAACACTAAAGACCTTGGCTTATGTTGATGAGCTGGAAGTTTTCACTTTACTAATTAGAACAAGGTCCACCAGAGCTGGACTTTCTGCACCTTTACAAATTATCTTGCATAGTGCCTAAGAGTTTATACGTGACCATGCCTTGAGAATGATAAAAATTGATTGGTTTTTTAACAATTCCAACAGGGCATTATCCCTTATTAATCATTATTTCACTATGCATTGATTAACTATATCCTACTGTAAAATAATGATGGATGTTCACATACTAATGACACCTCTCACCTCTGCCTGAAAGTCATGGATGTTGTGATTCTGATCCACAAGGGAAAAATCCTGCTGCTGCTTAAACACTGCATAGTGCCTATAAATTGGAAGTACTCAATAAATATCAGGAAATGTTAATATAATGACCTGTGTTTTCTCTGTACAATACAGACCCATTTTAATACTATGACAGAAATTGATAACTGTTTAAGAGAGATTCAAGTGTCGAAGGCTTTTATTTAGTAACTGTTCTCCCCTAACTAAAAACCATTTCCTCTGGCTTTAGGAAAACACTTAGGCACACACTTATCCTCCCAGATGTTTATAATCACCAGCCAGTGGGTTACTACAGCTTTGGAGTATATGATTATCCCACATTGCATTTACAAGATTCAACCTTAAATATGATTATTCAGAAACAGTGCATCAGGATTTAGAATTGTAGTCTTTCTGTCAATTTTAGATCTACCTTTATGTTAAGCAAGATTTATTTTAGTTCTGTTTATTTAAGCCAATAATTCCTATAACTTCTCCATCAGTTGCATCTAGTCTCTCATATACCAATAATGAAAGAACCTGTCATTTTAAAAGTCCCAAATGGCTGCAAGAATGGTATCGCTGTAAACAGCTGAGATCACACAAATACTTGATGAGCACTCCAGAGACATGGATATAAAGCAAGCGAGACAGCTCACCTGCTATGTGGCTTGTCAGGCTCCCATCACATTTTCATCTACAACACAGCAAGCGGTCAGAGAGACAGGAATATATACAGAACTTACTACAGGATGTCTGAAAAACCTCCGTTTCCATTTATTTATTTCAAAATGTAATTTTCTGATTTGTTAGAAATATTCCTATGTAGTTTCTCGTTTGCAAAAGCTGCAAAGATGTTTGAAACACCATCCATGTATGTGTGTGTGTACTCAAGAAGAGATAGTTTCACATAGTGGGTGCCACACCACAGAAGATGAATTTTCGTGTTAGCTCCAAGCAGAAACTGGAAATAAAACTACCAATTAGGTCACCTCCAGTTGTTATTACAGTTCGGCATGTTGGTGTAGGGCAGAGTGAGCAACTTGTGGTCCTCCAAATGTTGTTGAATTGTATCTTATTGCATCCCTCATCTCCATCCATGTTGGAATGGGCTGATGGGAAATGAAATCCCACAACAACTGGAGGATCAAAAGTTAGCCAGGTTTGGGACATAGGGCATGTTTCTTGGTTCATGGTTTGTATGGCTTTGAAAAGCAGCATCAACACCTGGAACGTAGTTCATTGTGAAACTGCAGAGTAGAGTTTCTTAAAAAATGTAGTGTAACACTGATGTGGGTATGACTTTCTAGCCAATTCCCTATCCACCATATTAAAGAATAGTAGTGGCTTCCAAACCACTCTTAAATAGGGCACACTACAAATCCAATCTCAAAGTTATGAATGTCTGGATAAATATCTAAAGCTATTCTTCTCCAGGATAAATTAAAATTGGCAAACCAGAACAAACTGCTTATGTCTACTCCTGAGACAGAGAAGTTGCATGTCACTGAGTTTGCAGACAATATACCAGTTCTTCTATTTAGACCCCAGTTTGAGCATGGTTAGAGTCCCTGATGGTGCAGTGGGTTAAACAACTGAGGTGCAGAACTTGCTGACCAAAAGGTCAGTGGTTCAAATGCAGGAAGAAGGGTGAGCTTCTGCTGTTAGTCCCAGCTTCTGCCAACCTAGCAGTTTGAAAACATGCAAATGTCAGTAGATTGATAGGCACTGTTCCATGCAGTCTACACACGCCAGCTCTTCAGCTTAGAAATGGAGATGAGCATCACCCCCCAGAGTCAGACACGACTAGACTTAATGTCAAGGGGAAACCTTTCCCTTTCCCTTTGAGCATGGTTTTGGACAATAAGAGCTGAAATCCTTAAATAATATAGTAGTAATTAGATACAAAAAAGAATGATTCCTTAGTTATTTGTTTATTTGAGTTCTAGCCTGCATTTTGTTTAGCAAGGGGCCCAGGCTTCAAAGCAGTATTTTGGTCTTTAAATATTTATATGTCACTTTGTATCCAAAGATTTCAGAGCAGTAAACAATATAATCAGTGAATTCAAAACAGAAAAAAATAATTTAAATAAAGGTAAAACATATTAAAGAGCTTAACATGTTAAAAACATGATAATTTAATGAGTTAAACCAAATTAAGACATTTAAAACCATGTGCAGATGGGGTGAAGTCAATTACATGCACAGAACTTTGGTAAAAAGAATGCCAGTGTGCCAGGCAGGGCCAACCATGCTCATGCCAGTCTTGTCCTGGAGGAGGAAGAGGGTGTGCAATAAGGCCACTGCTTCCGGGAACTCTTGGAAGAGCCCACCATGAGCCCAGCCCCTCTCAGTCATCAAGCTCCCGATCACTGCCCTGTCCAGAGCCAGCAAGTGAAGGGCCACGTCTGAGACAAAGCTCGTGAAGTGCTGCCTCCATATCAAATCTGCTACTGTGGGCTACCCAAAGATGCCAAAGGACCACAAACCTATTGTGCCCCTCTTGAGGAATTATCTTCCATAGTAAAGGAAGCTTTGTCCAAGGTCTGAGAGGAGGTGGCCAGGTTTGTGACTGTATATGCCACCAGGGGACAAAATTCTATCTCTGCCCCTGGAAAGCCTTACTACATTGAGAAGGGGACCACCAGGGACACTGAAAGCTGTGACTTAGTTCTTATGAGCACTTCTCCATTGCCCCACTGTGTAAATAGACTGGGTTGTGATATGACCTGTGGATAAATTGAGGGTCATTCCATGCCTCTGGACATGACTGGCCACTACCACCACAACCATTTCCCCATTCAAAAATATAAAAAGTGGAAACACGGTGAAGAGAGTAGAGTGTGGTCAGTGCTTCTTTTAGGTTCTTCTGGGACCAAGGTCTCACCTTCTGCCACTTCTATTCAGAGAAGGGGACGGCTCTTATTTTGATCAAAATTAAGGTACAGCACTCACATTGACCCATGGATAAGTCAACCCAGGTTTTTTGGATTGATTTTTTAACTAAAATTTCTAGTCTCTACATGAATATATAAGTTATGTGTTTTAAATTCTTTTATGTTTTTATCTTTTTATTTTGGCCATGATGTACCCTAAGCCTGGAGCAGGCATGGGCAAACTTGGGCCCTACAGATGTTTTGGACTTCAACTTCCACAATTCCTAACAGCCTACCGGCTGTGGGAGTTAAAGTCCAAAACATCTGGAGGGCCCAAGTTTGCCCATGACTGACCTAGAACCTTGGGGAGAGGTAAGAAACAAAATTTAGTAGGAGTAATGTTTTTGTTTTTTATAACTACCTTAAAAACAGCATAAATTGAGTTACTGTGAGTTTTCAGGGCTATATGGCCATGTTCCAGAAGCATTCTCTCCAGACATTTTCCCACATCTATGACAGGCATCCTCAGAAGTTGTGAGCGAAATATCAGGAGAGAATTCTTCTGGAACATGACCATACAGCCTGGAAAACTCACAGCAACCCAGTGATTTCAGCCATGAAAGCCTTCGACAACACATCATAAATTATTTGCTTAGGATTTTGGTACAAAGATTTGAATGTTCGTGTTTTTTTAAAAATATATCCCACTGGTCTTGGAAGAATATTTGCATTGTAAATATCTAGCAGATAATAGGACATTAATATGGTGACTGTACTTGTGACAAAAACGGAAAGAATGGTTTTCATTGTCAGCTTCCAGAATGATTTCACAGGAAGGTTCAGTGCATTTGTTAGACCTGACAAATTAAATATAATAGGCAGAAAATGATGAGGCTTCTTTATGATTTATGCATTTGCAAAAATTTGGATAAAGATCACCAAATGATAATATGTTCTCTGTGAATATGAAGTGGTTCACAGCGGACTCAACTGTTGGCATCTCTAGCAATATTCTGACATCTAGTGGAAAACAAATGCAATTACTTACACTCTTTCCATAGTCCAAACTGATGCTAATTTTACTTTATAATGACATGTTTTATCAACTGAGGCTAACATAACCATGCATTGAATAAATTGGACTCCTGCTCCCAAAAGCTTATGCACAATAAATCTACTAATCTTTATGAAGCCATAAGAACTTTTCTGGTAATAATAAGAAGAGTAGGTCTCTGAAACCAAATATCAAGGAAAATGATAAAGCAAATGTTTTCATGCCTTGCAAGGGAGAAAATATATTGGACCAGAGTGATCTCTTCCCCAAATCATGGGAAAGGACCATTACTAGATAGCAGCTTTTAACACACTTTCCCTGAAAGATGTTCCAGGGCGGTGTTCTATATGTCTTTAAAGGAATACACATACGATTATTACTATCTATACTGCAGATCAGTGGTTCTCAACCTTCTTAATGCCACAACCTCTTAACACAGTTCGTCATGTTGGGGTGACCCCCAACCATAAAATTATTTTTGTTACAACTTCATAACTGTAATTTTACTAGTTATGAATTGTAATGTAAATATACAAAATGCAGGATGCATTTTTATTCACTCGACCAAATTTGGCACGGATACCAAATACGCTCAAATTTCAATGCCAGTGGTGTTGGGGGGAGGGGTGGATTTTGTCATTTGGAAGTCGTAGTTGCTGGGATTTATAGTTCATCTACAATCAAAGAGCATTCTGAACTCCAATGGTGGAATTGAACCAAACTTGGCACACAGAACTCCCATGACTAACAAAAAATATTGGAAGCATTGGTGGGCACTGACCTTGAATTTTGGAGTTGTAGTTCACCTACATCCAGACAGCACTGTGGACTCAAACAATGATGGATCTAGACCAAACTTGGCACGAATACTCAATATGCTCAAATGTGAATACTAGTAGTGTTTGGGGAAAATAGACATTGACATTTGGAAGTTGTAGTTGCTATGATTTATAGTTCACCTACAATCAAAGAGCCCCTTGATCCCCGCCAAACTTCCCACACAGAATCCCCATGACCAACAAAAAAATACTGTGTTTTCTGATGGTCTTTGGTGACCCCTCTGACACCCTCTCATGACTCCCCCAGGGGTCCCGACCACGAGGCTGAGAAACACTGCTGTAGAGTTAATGTAGTTTGGCACTACTTAACTGTTATGTCTCAATATTCTCTGGAATCATGGGGACTGTAGTTTTACAGGGTTTTTACTTTCTCTACTAAAGAATGCTGGTGGCTTACCAAAGGGTAAATCCTAGTTTTTGTATTGTTTAATTTCAGCTTTTTAAACAATGCAAGTGTTTAACTTTCAGAATATATGTGTGTGTTGCTTTAAATGTCATTGTTCCATTATTCTGGTTTTTAAATTGTTCCATTGATTTTATTAAAAACCACTCAGGAGCAGGAGTCCAATTTATCCAATGCATGGTTATGTTAACTTCAGTTGATAAAAAATATATTATATAGGTATAAAGGATCTGATCTGAATTTCCAGTCATGTGAAATAATAATCACAACTTGTAGAAAGAGATTGGACACATTGACTCTTCAGGTATCGATCAACTAATGCTGTTTCCAACATAATTCACTACTGGATGGGGATGACAGTTGATGGAGTTTCTGGTACTAATGTAACACCTCTAGGCTTTTTATGACGTTGCAGTAAGTTCATCTCCATCAGTTACTTACCTCACTTCACTTTTGGAGTTCTCCCCCCATAAAAACCTTCAAAGTCAAGCTCTGGCTGCATTTATTTTTAGATGGGCAGGAAATGAGAATCGGTGGCCTGCCTCAGGTCCTTATTCTGTGATGGACTAGAAAGGCCAAAGATATAAATAAGAGGTGCAGTTGCTTATGATTCTGAGAAAAGTAAGACTAGAAACAGCATACAGGAAATGCAAAACATGAAAAGAACAGAGGACTTTAGGTTTAACACCCTGCTCTTCAAAAGCTTTTGAAATGTTAGTTGGATGTTGTTTTCTAATCTTGTGTATTTTTATCATATTTTGGGTCAGTTTGTTTTATATTGTATATTTTCATTAATTTCAGTTGGATAATTAACTTTACAATGGTGTAGTGTTAGATTTTATTATTGTTTGTGCAGGTATATATATGTGTATACATATTGTAAATAATACAGATGATATATATTGTAGAATCATAGAATCAAAGAGTTGGAAGAGACCTCATGGGCCATCCAGTCCAACCCCCTGCCAAGAAGCAGAAATATTGCATTCAAATCACCCCTGACAGATGGCCATCCAGCCTCTGTTTAAAAGCTTCCAAAGAAGGAGCCTCCACCACACTCCGGGGCAGAGAGTTCCACTGCTGAACGGCTCTCACAATCAGGAAGTTCTTCCTCATGTTCAGATGGAATCTCCTCTCTTGTAGTTTGAAGCCATTGTTCCGCGTCCTAGTCTCCAGGGAAGCAGAAAACAAGCTTGCTCCCTCCTCCCTGTGGCTTCCTCTCACATATTTATTCATGGCTATCATATCCCCTCTCAGCCTTCTCTTCTTCAGGCTAAACATGCCCAGCTCGTTAAGCCGCTCCTCATAGGGCTTGTTCTCCAGACCTTTTATCATTTTAGTCGCTCTCCTCTGGACACATTCCAGCTTGTCAATATCTCTCTTGAATTGTGGTGCCCAGAATTGGACGCAATATTCCAGGTGTGGTCTAACCAAAGCAGAATAGAGGGGTAGCATTACTTCCCTAGATCTAGACACTATGCTCCTATTGATGCAGGCCAAAATCCCGTTGGCTTTTTTTGCTGCCACATCACATTGTTGGCTCATGTTTAACTTGTTGTCCACGAGGACTCCAAGATCTTTTTCACACATACTGCTCTCTAGCCAGGCATCCCCCATTCTGTATCTTTGCATTTCGTTTTTCCTGCCAAAGTGTAGTATCTTGCATTTGTCACTGTTGAACTTCATTTTGTTAGTTTTGGCCCATCTCTCTAATCTGTCAAGATCGTTTTGAATTCTGCTCCTGTCCTCTGGACTATTGGCTATCCCTCCCAATTTGGTGTCGTCTGCAAACTTGATGATCCTGCCTTCTAACCCTTCATCTAAGTCATTAATAAAGATGTTGAACAGGACCGGGCCCAGGACGGAACCCTGCGGCACTCCGCTCGTCACTTCTTTCCAGGATGAAGAGGAAGCATTGGTGAGCACCCTCTGGGTTCGTCCATTTAACCAATTACAGATCCACCTCACCGTAGTTTTGCCTAGCCCACATTGGACTAGTTTCCTTGCCAGGTCATGGGGGACCTTGTCGAAGGCCTTACTGAAATCCAGGTACGCTACATCCACGGCATTCCCCGCATCTACCCAGCTTGTAACTCTATCGAAAAAAGAGATCAGATTAGTCTGGCATGACTTGTTTTTGATAAATCCATGTTGACTATTAGCAATGACCGCATTTGTTTCTAAGTGTTTGCAGACCACTTCCTTAACAATCTTTTCCAGAATCTTGCCTGGTATCGACGTGAGGCTGACCAGACGGTAGTTGTTTGGGTCGTCCTTTTTTCCCTTCTTGAAGATTGGGACCACATTGACCCTCCTCCAATCTGCTGGAACTTCTCCCGTTCTCCAAGAACTCTCAAAGATGGTTGCCAATGGTTCCGAAATGACTTCCGCTAGTTCCTTCAATACTCTTGGGTGTAGTTGATCCGGCCCTGGGGACTTGAACTCGTTTAGAGCGGCCAGGTATTCCTGTACGACTTATTTCCCAATTTGGAGTTGGATGTCCTCAAATCCCTCATCCACTCTGTCTTGCTGAGGTTGAAGATGACTTTCTTTTTGTGAGTAGACCGAGGCAAAGAAGGTATTAAGTAGTTCTGCCTTTTCTCTATCCACTGTCAGCATTGCCCCATCTTCTCCTCGAAGAGGCCCTATCGCCTCCTTGTTTTTCCTTTTTCTACTGACATAAGAAAAGAATCCCTTTTTATTGTTTTTAATGTCCCTGGCAAGCCTGAGCTCGTTTTGTGCTTTAGCCTTGCGGACCTTTTCCCTACAGCTGTTGGCTATTTGTTTGAATTCTTCTTTGGTGATTTCTCCCTTTTTCCAGTTCTTGTGCATGTCTCTTTTGTGTCTCAGCACAGTTAGAAGTTCTTTGGACATCCATTCTGGCTTCTTTGCACTTGTCCTATTTTTTCTTTTTGTTGGCACGGTTTGCAACTGCGCCTTGAGTATTTCACTCTTGAGAAACTCCCATCCATCCGTAACTCCCTTGTCTTTTAGTATCTGTGTCCACGGAATGCTGCTCAGTGTTTCCTTCATTTTTTTGGAAATCAGCTCTCCTAAAGTCCAAAATGCGGGTTTGACTTGTCTTAGTTTCAGCCTTCCTTTGTACCTCAAATTGCAGGAGCACATGGTCACTTGCCCCTAAGGATCCTACCACTTCAACCGCATCGATCAGGTCCTCCGCATTTGTTAGGATGAGATCAAGAGTAGCCAATCCCCTCGTTGCCTCTTCTACCTTCTGGACCATGAAATTGTCTGCAAGGCAAGCGAGGAATTTGTTGGACTTTGTACTCTTGGCCGAGTTTGTTTTCCAGCAAATATCGGGATAGTTGAAATCGCCCATGACTACTACATCTCTTCTCTGTGCCTGTTTGGTCAACTGTTGGCAGAAGACTTCATCAAGTTCTTCCTCCTGGCTTGGAGGTCTGTAGTAGACTCCTACAAGATCTTTTTGAGTCCCGGTTCCCTTGATTCTTATCCAGATGCTTTCAAGCTGGTTTCCCGGATTTCTGTCATGCATTTCTTCTGCAGCATAAGAGTTTTTGACATATAAGGCTACTCCGCCTCCTCTCCCCTTAGTTCGGTTTCTGTGAAAGAGGTTATAGCCCTCGATGTCTACATTCCAGCGATAGGAGTCATCCCACCAGGTTTCAGTGATGCCTATGATATCATATTTGTGGTGTTGTTCTAAAAGTTGGAGTTCGTCATGTTTATTTCCCATGCTCTGTGCATTAGTGTAAAAACATGTGAGCCCCTGAGATCTTCCCCTGAGCTGTTTAATTGGGATTATTGTGCTTTCAGTACTTGGTCCTTTTTGTGTTTGTGCAGCCCTCCGTTTAGCCTTCTGGCGGTTCCCTGACATTGTGGGTAAAGTAGTGTTCGCAAGGCTGTTGTCCCCCTCCCCCAGTGGGCCTAGTTTAAAGTGCGCCTAATGAGGTTTGCGAGTCTGTGAGCAAAAAGGTGTTTCCCTATTAGTGTGAGATGCACCCCATCCCTTGCCAGTAGGCCATCCTCCTGGAAAAGCAGGCCATGGTCAAGGAAGCCAAAGCGTTCCTCCTGACACCATTTTCTAAGCCAGTTATTGACCTGTACTATTTTTCTGGCCCTTGTAGGACCGTGTTTTATGACTGGGAGGAGGGATGAAAAGACCACCTGTACATTACATTGCTTTAGCTTTGTTCCTAGAGCTCGAAAATCATTTGTGATCTTTTGAAAAGTATGCCTAGCAGTATCATTGGTTCCTACATGAATCAACATGAGGGGAGGATGGTGATGGTGCTTGAGGAGCCTGGTGAGCCTCTGAGTGATATGGTGTATTTTTGCCCCCGGTAGGCAAAAATATATCAAGATCACATAATACATTTATTACATATTATATATATATATATATATATATATATATATATATAATGTACATAACACAGATTATATACAGTATATTGTTTTATATCTATTTATATTTATTATATAAACACAACACAGTTATGTATATATCAGACAGTACATTTTATACACACATAAATTATTATTATGTTCATAAACACACAAAAATCAAAAATAAAACTGTTGCAAAAAATATTCAGAAAAAAAACCTATTTATGTATGTATATATGTGTTTGTGTGTATACAGTATGTGTACATACACATATAAAGGTATAAAGGTAAAGGTAAAGGTTTTCCCCTGACATGAAGTCCAGTTGTGTCCGACTCTGGACTGTGGTGCTCATCTCCATTTCTAAGCCGAAGAGCCAGCATTGTCCATGGACACCTCCAAGGTCATGTGGCCGGCATGACTGCATGGAGCACCATTACCATTACCTATTGATCTACTCACATTTGCATGTTTTCAAACTGCTAGGTTGGCAGAAACTGGGGCTGACAGCGGAAGCTCATGCCGCTCCCCAGATTCAAACCTGCGACCTTTCGGTCAACAAGCTCAGCAGCTCAGCAGTTTAACCCACGGTGCCACCAGGGGCACACACACATATGCCTTGTTTTTTGTTCTTTTACTTCAAAAGTACCATGCACATGGATGGCACTATATAATAATGGATTCTTTGTCGTGTCAGGAGAGACTTGAGAATCTGCAAATCACTTGTGGTGTGAGAGAATTGGCCCTCCTCAAGGACGTTGTCCAGGGGACAACCGGATGATTTGATGTTTTTATCATCCTTGTGGGAGACTTCTCTCATGTCTCCACATGAGGAGCTGGAGCTGGTAGAGGGAGCTCATCTGCCTCTCCCTGGATTCAAACCTGAGACCTGTCGGTCTTCAGTCCTGCTGGCACAGGGGTTTAACCCACTGCGCCACCGGGGGCTCCTTATAATAATGGATAATGAGGATAATGATAATAATAATAATTGAACTGAAAAATTGACAACAAATTCCAAGTTTAGACTCTGCAAAGAAGCAGACGAAATGATGGATCACGTACTCAGGTGCTGCAAGCAGAGGTATAATACTGTTGCTCAGATGATCCACTGGAACTCGTGCCACAAATACCATTTACCTGTGACAAAGAACTGGTGGGATCACAAGCCTGATAAAATTACAGAAAATGAACACATAAAACTACTCTGGGTCTTCCGAATTCAGACTGACAAAATTTAGAAGCACAATACTCCTGACCTCATGATCATGGGGGGGAAAAACAAAAACAAAGCACATAACGTCGATGTTACAATCTGAGGCAACAGCAGAACTGACGAGAAACAACTGGAAAAGTTTCTTCAAAAGAGGATTTAAAGATCAAGCTGCAGACTCCAGCACAAGCCAGTAAAGTTGGTCCCAGTAGTGATCGGCACACTGAGAACAGTGCTTAAAGACCTTAAAGGTAAAGGTTTCCCCTTGACATTAAGTATAGTCGTGTCTGACTCTGTGGGTTGGTGCTCATCTCCATTTCTAAGCCAAAGAGCTGGTATTGTTTGTAGATGTTTCCTAGGTCATGTGGCTGGCATGACTGCATGGAGCACCATTACCTTCCCACCAAATTGGTACATATGGATCTACTGACATTTGCATGTTTTCGAACGGCTAGGTTGGGAGAACCTAGGGCTAATGATGGGAGCTCGTCCTGTCCTGTGGATTTGATTGCCGACCTTCCAAGGTCTGCAACTTAAGACCTTGGCCAGCACTTAAAAACAATCACCATATGTCAGCTGTAAAAGGCCACCCTGCTTGGATCTGCATGCATTAGTCCCCTATACCTCTCATAGTCTCATCTATCTATCTGTCTATCTATCTATCTATCTATCTATCTATATATATACACACACACACAATATATATTAATATATAGAAATAACATTGTAATATAATACTAATATATTACTTAACTACAATGTATGATATAATGCAATATATTATATAATACTAATAGTATAATAAACTGGTAGTATGTTATATGTGTTGTGGTATAATAATAGTACAATATAATAATACATATTTATATGTATATATATTACAAATAATATTGCAGTATAGTACAGTACAATATATCTAATACTAATATTGTGCTAGGCTAATAATATATTGTATATACATGTTATTAATAATATTGTAACGTAATGCGATTTAACACTAATAATATTGTAATACAAATATATTATACTACTAGTGATAATATATAATAATATTTAATGATAATACTGTTTTATAATTGTATGTTTGTAGTTGTACTGTAATTGTTTTTAATTGTGAGCCGCTTTGAGTCTCCCATATGGAGAGATAAAGCAAGGTATAAATAAATGAAATAGCCATAGACGCTTGGGAAGTGTCCAATGTGTGATCCAATCCAAGAGCCAGCAGAGTGATCTTGCTTGATGTGTCCTAATCTTGCTGTGTATCAAGTAATAGCAAGAGCAGGTCCCTTCCTCAAACAAACTCCTCCTCCCAAGAGGCAGAGCGCCGATTGAGCGTCACGAGCCCGCTTGCCTGATCCATTCTGACGTCACTAGCGAGCCCCTCCCCCCTCCCGTCAGCCTCCTCGCGCTGCTTGGGTGACGTGTCTTTCGTCCGCCTAAAGCTCAATGGCGTGTTCCCGTTGGCCGATGGGTATCGTAGTTTGTTTACCAGCAGGGCTGCGTTAGAGTCTATGTAGAGCAGCACTACATTTCCCGCCATGCAAGAGGGCGGTGGGAGGGCTTTCGAAAGGAGACGGAAGATACAGTCAGCATACGACCGGAGAAGGACTCAGGAAGCCGGCAAGTGCCACTACGGAGTCGCAAGCGGTGTTCTGAAGGGACCCGAGCAAGCGGGTGAAGATGGCCGGGGAAATGACCATGCTGGGTGAGTGGGAGGGCGGCGTGCTTGGCCGGGAGGCCTTCAGGGCTTATGGGGGCCCGGCTATGTCTCGGAAGCCCCGTCAGTCCCCCACTTCTCCTCCTTCTTCCTTCTGCTGCTTCCTTGCAGTGCTGGCCAGGCCTCAGGGCTTAGAGAGAGAAAGACAGAGAAAGGAAAGGGACAGAGTTCAACAGGGACCAGGCATGTAGCCCCCCCCCCCCCCCCGAAATTCTGGTACATTATTTAAACTGTTATGTTTATTCATATCATGTATATTCCATTTACTATAATTGCTTTGCAGCCGCCTTGGGGGTTGCGACAAACCCTTTGATTGCATCCCTGTATGCTTGTTTGTCGTTATTGCTATGGCCACGCAATAATAAATAGTTTTTTGCAGTTTAAAGGATTCAACTTTCGTGGTGTCCATCCTTGCCCTCCCTATTGAAAAGGGGGCTTCTGCCTTTTGGGAAATATTTTGGTTTCGTTGCCCCTACATGATCACCATGCTCAATATATATGGGGGTATTGGGATAATGCTACCAAAGGTTTGCTAGGGTAGATCCTTTCTCACTCAGACTCCCCCCCCCCCCCCCCCCCAATCAAAATCCAGGCTACTGGCCTGACAGGGACAAATGTAAGATACTCCATTTAGGCAGGGGAAAAAATGAAATGCAAAGATACAGAATGGGGGACAATGCCTGGCTTGACAGCAGCACATGTGAAAAAGACCTTGGTGTCCTCGTGGACAATAAGTTAAACATGAGCCAACAATTTCATGCAACAGCAAAAAAGGCCAATGGGATTTTGGCCTGCATCAAAAGGAATATAGCGTTTACATCCAAGGATGTCATGCTACCCCTCTATTCTGCCTTGGTGAGACCACACCTGGAATACTGTGTCCAGTTCTGGGCACCGCAATTGAAGGGAGATGTTGACAAGTTGGAATGTGTCCAGAGAAGGGCGACTAAAATGATCAAGGGTCTGGAGAACAAGCCCTATGAGGAGAGGCTTAAAAGAGTGGGGCATGTTTGGCCTTCAGAAGAGAAGGCTGAGAGGAGACATGATGAGGGCCATGCGTAAATATGTGAGGGAGGAGGGAACAAGTTTGTTTTCAGCAGGCCTGGAGGCTAGGACTCGGAACAGTGGCTTCAAACTACAAGAAAGGAGACTCCATCTGAACATTAGATAGAACTTTCTGGCTGTCAGAGCTGTTCGGCAGTGGAACTCTGCCCCAGAGTGTGGTGGAGGCTCCTCCTTTGGAGGCTTTTAAACAAAGGCTGGATGGCCATCTGTCGAGGGTGCTTTGAATGCGATTTTCCTGCTTCTTGGAAGGGGGTTGGACTGGATGGCCCACAAGGTCTCATCCAACTCTATGATTTTGTGAGAGGAATTATGGGGGCCCAAGAGAGCCTCCACATTCAGTGAATTGTGACACCACTCTCACTGCCATGGCCCAGTGCTAGAGAATCCTTGCAAATGTGTTGGTTTTGTGAGATCTTTATCCTTCTCTGTCCCCTTCCATACAGCTGAATAAAATCCCACATTATCCGCTTTGAACTTGAGTATATGGCAGTGTGGACTCAGATAACCCATTTCAAAGCAGATATTGTGGGATTTTCTGCCTTGATATTCTGGATTATATGGCTATTTAGAAGGGCCCTCTGTCACAGGGCTCTGGTGCCACAACAAACCACACATCCCAGAATCTTACAACAACGAGCCTCAGAATTTAATCACATACAAACTTGTGTGCCTGTGGGCATTATGTAGTACCCACATATACAGTATATAATAACAGTAATAATAGTAGTAGTAATTATTATAACTTTATTTTTGTATCACGCCTCCATCTCCCCAAAGGGACTCAGGGCAGCTTACATGGGGTCAAGCCTGAGATTCAACATAGTTAAAATATAACAACAAAATTCATAAAAAACATTTCAAACAATATAAAACAACCACAGAATACAATACATAGCGAACATCTAGCAACCTTCAATGGTCTGAGTAGTGTACTGTACTGAGTTCGGGTGGGCAACTGGTGCAAATCACTTGCCAAAGGATAGGATTGATGGATAAAGGAAAATGAACAGTATTTGGACCTGGGGGGGGGGGGGAGCTAATATAAGGAGAGTATTAAGTCTCTAAAGGGGGCAATGGTAATGTGTAAGATCTGATTATGGATCAAATTGGGAACCAGAATTATCTGGGGAACTATCTAGTCCAGGGGTCCTCAAACTAAGGCCTGGTGGCCGGATACAGCCCTCCAAGGTCATTTATCCCGCCCTCACTCAGGGCCCTCACCAAAGTCTGAAACGACAGTCACACAACAACAACAATCCTATCTCAAAAGCAGCTCCACACTTCCCATTGAAATGCTAATAAGTTTATATTTGTTAAAATTGTCCTTGATTTTAATTATTATATTGTTTTTAAGTGTTTCTTGCACTACAAATAAGATATGTCCAGCGTGCATAGGAATTTATTCTTTTTTTTTTTTCAAATTATAATCCGGCCTCCAGCAGTTTGAGGGACTGTGACCTTCTGTTTAAAAACTTTGAGGACTCCTGATCTATTCGAATAGATAATATATGCATTATATGCTATTTTATCTGGATAATTTGTTTTACAATGTTACTGCTTTACATTTGTTATTGTTCATATAGATATAAAGATTATACATATTAACCCCTGTTGTGTGACAGACCCAGGCACTACAGTGACTGTGTATGAGATAAAGGTTAATGACCCAATCCCTGGCATTTATTCCCACAACAAGGGTTTAAGGAAGGCATGGGCAAACTTCGACCCTCCTCCAGGTGTTTTGGACTTCAACCTCCACAGTTCCTAACAGCCTCAGGCGCTTTCCTTTTCCCCCTCGGCCACTTAAGCTGAGGTGGAAACCAAATTAAAACCAAATCGATTGTAGGTCCTTGGTTTTTGTGTGTAAAAAGAAAAGATGGGAATGAACAATGCTAGAAATTATTAGAACAGACAGAATATAACACTGGCAGTATCAAAAAGCTTTAATTTAAATAATAAAATCAGTATACAGTCTTGAGTGCTATTTAAAAAAATATAGAGCAGAAAAGAGACAAGGGGAATGTGAATGGTGTAGTAGAACATCTGCCTGGAATGACATGTGATTGACATCTATAAATTTCTGTGATGCTGACATGGATTCTGCTTGGATGCTTGTTTGACTTGTTATTTTTTTCTTTTGGTTCTTTTTTTTTTCAAGGTTCTGCAATTTTGACTCTCCTGTTAGCTGGATACTTGGCCCAACAGTATTTGCCTATGCCCACACCGAAAGTAATAGGGATTGACCTTGGCACCACTTATTGTTCAGTTGGGGTGTTCCTTCCTGGCACGGGGCAGGTGAAAGTGATTCCTGATGAAAACGGACACAACAGCATCCCAAGTATTGTCTCATTCACTGAGAAAGATGTATATGTGGGATATGATGGACTTGAGCTGGCAGATGCAAATCCACAGAACACTGTGTATGATGCAAAGCGCTTTATAGGAAAGATTTTCACACCAGAGGAACTGATAAGAGAAAGTAGTAGGTACCCCTTTAAGGTGAGATACTGGCTTTGTTTGCCAGCTACTTACTATGTGATAACCACAGTCTTAGAACAATTTCTAAAAACTGTTAGTTGGCTCTTGAAATAGGACAAGTTGAAGTCTTTTGGTGAGAAATGCTGAAAATTAGTGTGGAGTGTTCATTTCTGTTTTACTGAAATGTATATATGCTGCTTGGACTGCTTAATTTTTACTGCACAGTTGTTTGATCTAAACTATGTACATTTTATGTGCCATGTCAATCTGTGATTGCAGAAAGTGGGAGCAGAAAGCATACAAGGTATTCCTAACTTTGATTATAAATGTTGAAATGTTTATGTAGTTTCTATACAAAATCTTGGATTAATACATAGACAGATATAGCTGAGCTTGTAAAAGTGGCTGTATATACTCCTCCCTATCACAGCACACTTAGCCCAGTATGCCACATTAGGTTCAGGGAGCCATGGTGCATTGAATGAGTTTCAATTAAATGCTTTTTCAACTGTGAGCCCCAAACCATATATAAGGTTCCTTTAGCTCTATATGGATCATGAAAACGCTGGCAACAGTAAAAGGTTTCTGAACACCATCCTTTTACACAAATCTCTTGGCAACAACATGGAATGTTTCCAGTGGACAGAAAATGCTTTAGCTGTACTCCACAAAAAGGAAAAGCAGCAAGCTTTGCAAATACTGATTTATTTTCAGTAAATGTTTGATTTTTATAACTTTTATATTCACATATGTCTGGGGTCATTTAAAAATTTCCTAGGCAGACAGGGGTCATGAGTGAGAAAAGTTTAAGAAGCTCTGGTGAAAAAGGATCAGGATCCCCAAATATTAGGGAAAGGAAACATTGATTAATAGATTCCCTCTCTCTGAAGATAACATTCATAAAGGGGTTCCAAACATCCCTCTAGTACACTTCATCTTAAACTGTGAGTCCCGACCCCAAATGGGATCCCCTTAACTTTATGTTGGAGTCCCAAAAATTTGGCAACTGTAAAAGTTTTCTGAATAACACCTAGTGGCTGTTTTAGACATTTATGTGGATCTGTTGTGCAGTGTTTACAGTGTACTCTGCAGAAGATGCTTCAGCTGTCTTCATTAAAAAAAATCAGCCTATTTTGCAAGCCCTGCAAATGCTTATTTGTTATCAGTAAATGTTTGAGGTTTCTATCTATTTTACATACCTGGAATCATGTAAAACTTTCTCAGGCCCCAAAGGTCTGTGAATGAAAAAGATTAAAAAGCCCAGATCTAATCCAAGTGCAGTTGCAGTCTGGGAATCCACAGGTAAAGCTCACCAGAAAACTGGTGCAGTCAGGTAAAATCTCAGAAAAAATGAGGGAAAACAATTTCCCCCTAAATTGGAAAAACGGGGAAATGGTTGATAAAATATATTCTTTTAGAATAATGAAAAAAATGGTAGCTAATGTAGTTCCTGACAGTAGTTTTGCTTTTTTGGGTCTTTTGAGGGGAATGTGTGCTTTATGTTTAGAGAGCCAGCATTTTGCAGTGCTTTGAGTATTGGGTTATCACTGGAGACTAGTGTTTGAATCTCTCAACCTCAGAGGAAGTCAAAGAGAGATTCTCTCAGAACAAATCTTGCCATGAAAACCCCTGCTGCCATAAATCAGACATGACTTGAAGGCACACAACAATCAAAATACTTGATGCTATGGAGAACTGAAGGACATAAAATAATTGTCTTCACTTTTTAAGTATTGATAATTTCTCCCTTTTTCATTATTCCTTGCCTGCCAATAATGCTTGTTTGAAGTAATGATAATTTAAATTATAATTTTGTTGTTTCAAACCAAATGACGAAGTACTCTCAAAATCTGTAAGGAGTCCTAATATCGCATTTATTCAGTGTTACCAAAAGCTTCTCTTTTTTAAATATATATTTTTATATTAAACACAACAGTTACAATTCCCACCACCACTACGAGGATTATTTTGTATTATCTGCCAGAAATATTATACCTGTTCACATTCCCACATCATGTGCGTAAACCACCCTTTCTGTTGGCATCCATGCCAGCACTGACTGATCCCCTTTTTATGATAGTACGCTAATTGACAGGGTGTACGATACCACTTATGTAATGTTTTCCTCCTCATTTCTCTTACTCTTGTATTCCTTGTCATCCCTGTTGTCTCTACCACTTGTCTCATATCTTGTTCTGTAATTTGTAACTCCATTTCCCACATACTTTTCAAGTCCCGTATTGTACACCCGTCGGCCTCTATTAACGTATATATTTTACTGGCCTGTGCGTTGTTTCCTTCCATTTTTTCTCTCATTATTTTTTCAAAGGCGGTATCTTCTCTTTGTACCATATTAATATTTTCTTTAGTATTTAGACAGGTACAATTTGCTCTTATCTGTAGCCAGTTTTTCTGTCCAAGCCATTGTTTAATTCTGTTCTCCCTTACTCTTCCCTCACTATTGTACAATTGTTCTATTCTGTCTATTCCTTTTTCCTTCAATATCTGGATATTTCTATTCACATTTAATTCTTTCTCTTTATTAATTGACCATAATGTTGACATTTTTGATTTTAAACTGCCTATTCTCCTTTGCCACTTCTTCCACTCTTGCATTGTTCCTTACATTGGTCCTGTTAGTTTTTCAATATGCCTTTTATCCCATTTTGTATAGATTATTTCTTCACAATCAACTCCATTAATTTCCTTCTCAAATCTCACCCATTTTTATTGGTCACTTGCAATTCTATTAGTCTTTTGATTTGGAAGGCATTGCCATATATCTCTAGACTAGGACAACCCCATCCTCCTTTCATTTCTTTTGCAATTAACAGTTTTTTTTCCTTATTCTTGGTCTTTCCCCCTTCAGTCCAATAATTAAGTTACCAAAAGCTTCTTACATTTTTTTTCTCTCTCAATAAATGTAAAACATTTTAATGATTTTAACATTCTAGAAATTTTACATCTCTGTGTTCATTGGAATGAAGTCTTGCTGTGTGTTGGATGTACAGGGGGTTAGTCTGATAAGTATATGATAACAACTTCTGATAAGTGGAATGCTTCAGACCTACTGTCTTTCTCCCTCAGGTCCTTAACAACAAAGGAGCTGCTGAATTTTCTGTTTCGATGAATGAGACGTTCAGTGTAACACCAGAATACATTGGTTCTCAGCTGCTCTTGAAATTGAAGAGGATATCAGAGGAGTATCTTGGAATGCCAGTTTCCAAAGCAGTGATTTCAGTGCCAGCTGAATTTGATGAAAGGCAGCGAAACTACACAATTAAAGCAGCAAACCTTGCCGGTAGTATACATTTTCTTCAGTACTCTTATTACACAAGTGTATTTTCATAGCTGCTTGTCCTGAGAAGACATGTGGTAGACTGACAATATTGACACAATAGCTTCTGCTTGTATGCCATTAGAAGTCATGAATAAGAACAGCTATTACAATGCAAGAGATGGGTAAGTTTAAAATGGAGTTTAAAGGTTATTTGCATATAACTAGTGTATTCTCACACCAAAAAAAAAATCCAGTGCTAAAAGAGTAATCAACCCTCGGATTCATCATATTTGATGTAAAAATATTCATTCACTATACTATTTTTTTTTTCTTTGAAGGGCTGGAAATCTTGCGAGTAATTAATGAGCCTACTGCTGCAGCAATGGCATATGGCCTCCACAAGGTCGACGTGTCCAATGTTCTGGTGGTAGATTTGGGTGGAGGAACACTGGATGTTTCTCTGCTGAACAAGCAAGGAGGAATGTTTTTAACACGAGCTATGGCAGGTAAAAACAACAACAGTAATAATGTACTGTATAGTATTAATTCTTAAAAAAACTTTGTGGACTTATTATCCCCCTATGTGTTGAAGATTAAGGTGAGCAACGCATGAGTCATATATGCCCCCAACCAAGTAGACATTTGTGCTGCTCAGATTTAGTAGATTGGCAGGGAAGAAACTCCAAATGTATGTTGAAAACAAGGTATGTGCTCCTTCTGTGTCTTCATTTAAATGTAAATAGGTGAGGGGTCCTGCAGAATGTGCAGGGATAGGGTTCAGCCCCTTATTGATTCTTGATGGGAGTCCTGTTGGTCCTGATGTACCTTGAACATTGCTCATCCATTATATTTTCCTGACCTGAATGCTTCCTACACATTATACAGGCAGTTAAATATATGGATTGAGATGGAAAATATTGCACTTGAGATTTTAGGAAAGATACAGGTAATCTATTAGATCTGCATTTTGATGACCCATTCAAGTTTGTCAGCTGAATCTTAAAGTCCAAGTGCCAAAGTTGCACACATGTCCATCCTATTGTAGACCAGGTAAAGGAGATATAGCAG
Source organism: Anolis sagrei (assembly GCF_037176765.1). NCBI lineage: Eukaryota > Metazoa > Chordata > Lepidosauria > Squamata > Anolidae > Anolis > Anolis sagrei. The sequence goes on along the minus strand of NC_090023.1, from coordinate 61,139,255 downwards.
TTAACCAGCCATGTATATATAGCTATTATTTTTCCTTAGTATGATATATTTCTTTGCAAACTTGCCTTATTGATTTTGTACTTGGGAAAAGATGCACAAAGTTGTGACCTAAACCATGTGTAAATTTTACAAGGCCAGGTTTGCACAACTTGTAAACCACAAGCTGTGTAGGAGTGCCATCCAGTGGTATATTGAAGCTGTTTTTTGTCAGTTTGTTCTCTATAAGAACAATGTCTTTTTGCATGTGGCAGAAATAACAAATGCTTAAGGCTGGCAATTAAGTATTTGGTTTTGAAAATGTGTAACTTATTGAGAGTTTCTCTCTAAGCATTGTGTACTATCAATTATATATCTTTGGTGTTCTAAATGAGTATTGCGAGTTGTCTAATGTATCTGAACTGTGTATTTTAGGTAACAACAAACTTGGTGGGCAGGACTTCAATCAACGGTTGATGCAATATCTATATAATGAGATCTATCTCATGCATGGCTCTCTGCCTTCCCGAAAGGAAGAGAGACATAGACTCAGACAAGCTATCGAAGCTGTCAAACTAAATTTGACAATTCACCACTCTTCCACAATCAGGGTTTCTCTGACTATGCCAGAGAAGAAGGACCAACATCAACACTTGCAGAAGCAGAATAAGAACCAGCATGAAAATATTGCTTTAGAATCTCAAATGAAGAGTATGGAGGACAGCTTTTCAGAAACACAGAGTGATAATACTTGGAAAAAAGTTGTCTTTGAAACAGAAATTTCCCAAAAACTCTTTGAGACATTAAATGAAGACCTTTTTGAGAAGATCCTTGTGCCCATTGAGCAGGTGTTGGAAGAAGGGCATCTCCACAAGACCGAAGTAGATGAGATTGTGTTAGTTGGAGGCTCCACCCGAATTCCAAGAATACGTAAAGTTATTACACAATTCTTTGGGAAGAAACCCAACACTTCTGTTGACCCAGATTTGGCTGTGGTCATAGGGGTGGCTATCCAAGCAGGAATTGTTGGAGGATCATGGCCTCTTCAAGTCAGTGCTGTGGAAATCCCAAACAGGCATTTACGAAAGAGAAATTTCAATTGAGTTTCAGTATTCGTATACCTTCTGTGTTATTCCTAACTTTTGATCCATTTGCATGGTACTGGGCTTTGCAGAGTCTGTTAGTTTGTCCCTCATTTTCCTTTGCAAAGGTTTGGTAATTTGAAACTGAGAGGGGTTAATTTCTACTTGAGCTGCAGAAAAGTGTGCTCATTTGTGAAAACTAGTGGTCAAAAGACTGTTCATGAAAAGTAACTTTGTCCCCCCCCCCTCCCCCAGTTGAGTAATCACCAAACCTCCAGACTTCATTACTTGAAAAGAGAATTAAATAATTCTGGAATTATGATGGCAATAGTGTTGACATTGTCTCCTGGCTCTTCCCAGGTATTTGTATTGCCTGTGCTCGACTCGGCACATTGCAGTATTTATTCAGACGTTCATGTTAAATGACATTTGAAAGCACTTTCTCAATGTTGCATTCAAGCTTGAATGTTTTAGACACCGTTATCAACATTTCTTGTCTAATGTGTTCCTTAGCAGTAGTGGCCATGGGAAATTATTACTTCTGAAGAGCTGTTTTAATATTTCCTACTTTGAGGTGGTAAGAAATAATGGTTATGAAAGGTTGAGAGAGAGAGAGAGAGAATAGCATCTGAGCATCGACAGTTCAGATGTCAAGCTAAACAAATGCTTAGTGTTACATGAATTAGAGTGGTACACTCTTCCAGCAAGATCATGATTCGAAGCTTTTGCTTTCCATTTTCCAGTTATTCGCAGTTTTACCATTATGTTGAATCTTTAAACTTGTAACTATTGATATGAACCAACGTCATAAACTCTTGTTTGAACTTGACTTGTTTCAATGACCATTGGAATTGCACAATGTGTCAGCCAGAAATAAGGAAAGTATATAGGAATGAGGTTTGCTTTGAATAAACCATGGCTGGGCACTTTCTGGCCCTCCATTTTTTTCTAAAGTAGCCCATCACTGTTGGCAAATACATTCAGTGCTGTGGGATGATGGGAGTTGTACAGAGACATCTGAAGAGATACAAAGTGCTCATACTAAACTGTAGTTTAATATGTTCAGATGAAGGCACTGTATGTATCTCAGTCTGATGGCTGTCTTCCAGTTCTGATAGACTAATACTCCTGAAGTTATTTCATAAGGACATTCTTTTGTCTGCACTTTAGCTGTTGCTGTTTTTGCACTTCAGGAAACAGTTTAACATTCCATGTAAAACCTCATTTGAAATAGTACATTCAGTTACTGTTTTGGTAGAAAGTAATGTATTGGATAGAAATATTCCATGATTATTGAATGAGAACACTCCATGCTTGATAATAACAATATTGGTATTCTGAGGCTGCCATTGGTCTGTAGTATTGGAGGAAGCATATAACTGTTTACTGCTCATACTAGGTTTAGATTTGTTTTCAAAACTGTTACTTGTCTTAATTTAAATGGCCTAAATCATTTGCAAGTCCCATCATAAGTGATTCCATTAGATCAACAAGATGTATGTACTTATTGATTTATACAAAGGATAGCCGGAAAGTAAGGTTACAAGATTTTTTTAAAATACAAAGAATGAAAACTTGCATGGATTATAGCATAGGTATTACATTATTTTTCCACATAATCCTAATTCAGTTCAATACATTTTGTCATCCATGCGATGAGGTTTTTGATGCCTGTGTCATAGAAGTCTCCCGCCACCTTTTTGAGCCAGTTCATCACTTTGATTTTCACCTTGATGTCACCAGAAAAGTGTTTTCCACCCAGGTGTTCATTCAATTTAGTGAACAGATGATAGTCATTGGGTGCGAGATCAGGGCTTAAAACATCCCAACCAAATGAAGTCAGCAACTCTTGTGTTTCATGAGCAGTGTGTGGATGCGCATTGTCATGAAGGAGAGACTCCTGCCATCAGCATCCCACAACGTTTGTTTTGGATGGCTCTGTAAAGTTTCTTTATAGTCTCACAATATCTTGCAGCATTGTTTCTCCTCTTTCCAAAAAATGAACAAGCAGAACCCCTTTGCTGTCCCAAAAAACTGACGCCACCATTTTTCTCAGAATGAATCGCAGAGGCATTCATGCCTGTTAGCATTTAGGTAGCGTATTACAGCTTAAACTTCGCACTTGGTGGGTAATGGAATGAGGATGCTCATTTCTAACCTTCACCACAATGCCAGTTGATGAGTAGTGCCAGGCATCAGTAGCTTGTTTGCTTCCGCTGGCTTCCCACCACACAGCAGTGATACCAACTTCCTCTCTGAAAATTCTCCACGAGAGCTACGTGCTTTGTAACCTTACTTTCCGGATAACCCTTGTAATTCAGTAGTTGGTTTAGTGGGCCTGCTCTATTTGAGATTAGCAAATGAGTGAGGGCCAGTCGGATTATTTTTCAATCCTAAATTATCTAAGACAATACTGAGGTTTCTTTTCTTTTTTGGCTTTTGGTATTCATTCACATGGACAAATGGAAACCTGGCAAAGTAATTTTTTCTCTTGGCTAAAAGCATTTCAGCATAATTGGGGAAGTAGTTACAAGGATTAAATGGTGACTGCCTATTTTACACATGCTTTTCTATGTGCGCTCTTTGTTAGAACCATTTGTGTGTGGAGCAAAGCTTATACTGTATTGATATCAACTACTTGCCCAGTTTTCAGGGAACTGTGAATCATTCTCAGTACTCAAACTTGGCTTCCCTTTCCTTTAAATCTTAGTTCACAATCTGAAGAGCAAACTGTTTTAAAATTTTTGTTTTAACAGTTCTGAGTCTTTAGGTGTCAGTTGTTTCATTTTTTTAAAGTACAAAAATTCCACTGGCCTTAATGGTTCTTTGGATTTGGACTGTACTTTTTCTAAATCTGAAACTCTTCACACATTTCACGTGTGAGGGATGTGTGGTACTCCAGATGTTTAACTTCAGTTCCCATTAGTCCTACCTAACATCACTTGAGAAGAGGGATGATGGACATTGCTGTCCAACAATATCTGGAAGATTACACAGCCTTCATTTCTGATGTGTGCCTTAACTCATTTCTGACATATGGTGACTCTTAAGGCGAGGTTTTCTTGGCAATTTTTTTTTCAGAGGAAGATTTATTTGCCTTCCTCTTGGTAAAAGAATGTGACCTTCCCAAAGCCAGTCTGGGTGTGTTCACCATGTAAGCTGTCTTTCCATCTCTTAAAACTGCACCAATTAATTGAGACATACACTAGATACTGTATACTCTTGATGATAGAAAAGGGAAGTCAACAGTTGAATTGAAATAGTCTTTTATATTCTTGCCAACACAAAGCCTTCTCCAGTTGCTTGCAAAGTTGGTAGCAGTGCTCATTTATATTAATGTTTTGTTTGATTAAGCAAGAAAAGGAATGCTTTACCTCAATGTATTGTAAATGCTGTTGATCTGTTTTTTTATTATTATTTTGAAATATGTTGGAACCATAAGTTATTAGGTAATGATTTTTATATAGTCCAAACATGTTAAAAGCTAAACTTTGACATATGGCATTCATATGGGTAATAGGCTAATCCTATTTTGTGTTAAAATTGAACAAATTAATACCAAGGGAACATTTTTTGTATCTTACATTCAGATTTAGCAGGAAGAAGAAAGCATTTTCTTTGTATTTTGAAGAACAAAAGGAAAGCCACCTCTGGTGGACCAATCTATCTATCTATTATGGGGCAGATACAGACTTGCACAGGTAGTTAAAGCAGAATAGATGTGCTTGCTTTTGACCCTTAACATTACATCAGGGTGGAGAACTTTCGGACGACAACTCCTCTCATACCTTGCTATTGGCTAGACTTCTGAAAACTGGGCTCAGTGCTGAGATTGAGATTTAGCTGCAGGGTTAGAAGAGTTGTTTTACAGAGATAAACACATTTTGGACATCATCCATTGATTCTCAACCTGTGGGTCCCCAGATGTTTTGGCCTTCAATTCCCAGAAATCCTAACAGCTGGTAAACTGGGATTTGTAGGCCAAAACAGCTGGGGACCCACAGGTTGAGAACTACTGATTTTTACACAAAAAATAATCACTGTAAAATGTTTCTTTTTCAAGACACTGCTGTCTAAAGAAAAAGAACATGCTTATGTGTTCAAATTGTTCTCATGCGTGTCTGTTAAATTACTGTGTATGAAACAAGATTTATACTTTCTTAGAAGTATAGTATGTTAAGTTAGCTAAGACAGTGGTCAGTCTTTTTTCGCTGCTGCTACAGTTGTTACTAGATTGTTGCACAGAAAATGGGTGAAGGCTACTGTGGAACATCTTTCTTGAATGATGCGTTTATGAAATTGACTTTTTGTATAAAAATAAAAGGCCTTTTT